>NC_061526.1:23160000-23170000 GCF_022379125.1 Scophthalmus maximus
CCAAATTACATCCTGGCAAAAAAATCACATGTGCCGGCGAGTTCAATAACAACTGGAGAACTCTCCCTCCCCTCTCCCTCTTCCTCTGTGCGTCTCTCCCTCTGTGTGTTGTTCAAAATGAAGTCATTTAAAACCATTATGGAGAGAAATAAATGTGCCAACAAAGGGGCTTGAATGATTGCGGCCATTTTACCAGACGACCATCATTACGATGCATAATATCAAATTCTGTTCTTCCCATCCCCCTCTTCTGTACTGTAGCGTATCACTGTCTCTTATCTATTTTTTCACTGACATTAACCAGCTACATGCCTCCTGCGTGCGTGTGTGTGTGCGTGTGTGTCTCCTCATGAATATTTCACTTTGAAAATTAGACGTGATGCCTCTTTTTTTTCCCGCCAGCACATAAATAACTGCATCTACGCCCATCGGAACACAGTGACGGACGATGTCGCTCGCTTCAAATTGGTTTATTTCTGAAGGGAGCAGTGGAACATGTCATAGTCATCATGGATTCCCTTCATTCACAATCTTTCATCAAGCTCGATCAAATTTCATTATGCCCTATATAGAGGAAGCTCCATGTTGTATCTGCTCTGTAACGCGCACGTGTTCTCTCACATTCCTGCTCACGCCGTGATCCGTGTTCTGAACGCTGTTCATAAATACACATTTTAACACTTACAAGCACGCCCGCGGCAGCGCTGCGGACGCCCACGCGCATCCCAGACTTCATAGCCGGAGCGGAAAATAATTCATTCTTCACATGTCCAATCGGACCGGGGCTGAATGCGCGCTGCGTGCTCGTGTTCGGTGTCTTGCTCCCGCTCCTCGTTTCCACCAGCGCCGACCTTTTCCTCGGCGTGTTGTCCTGCACTCTGTGGCCTGTTGTCTCGACCCGCAGTCAACAGCAGACTTAGAGGGATCAGGCCCGGCGTCGGAGCCGTCGGCGGGAGGCTGCAGGGGGCGAAGCACACTGGTGTGCAAGGGTTAGACTGAGATGTGTCGGCTGGCGAAAGGCCAAAGTCCTTTATCCATGATACAATAGACCAGTACTGGATCTTAGGAACTGGGCCCACACTGGACGACGGCGTAGCTCAGGGTGGAAGTCGGTGTGATGCTGCGTTCAGACCAAACGTGAAGCGATGGGATTACATGCAGAGTCAATGCGATGGCATGAGGAGACACTCACACCGGACAATACAGACATTCACTCGAACATTCACCTGACGCAATGTCGCGACTAAACGCAGCACCATACCAAAATTTGGCTTTGTGTGAACGCAGCGTAACACATCCTGTGAGCAGGTATGACGCGCAGTACTTCGGGAGTAAACCATAACCACGATCGTTCCGTGCACAAACCATATTTTTAACCAGAATTCATTCAGCCAACAGTGACATGCTGCTGTCGCCAGGCAGAGATCATGTAGCAAGTGAGAAATTGGCATTTCATGTTAGGAAAGTAATAATGGTAAAAAACAAAACAATATTGAACATCATCCAATATTGGCATTCTTGTTTGGGGATAGAGTTGGACAGAAATGATGGTTCCTTTCTTCCTGTTGCACTCGAGGCCTATGGATGATACACCAAATGAAATATAGAAATATATAAATCTTATATATAAAAGATTAGGTATTTTAGTTTTTAAATGTACAATTTTGCAGATATTATTTAAAAACATATATAGACATTTAAAGACATATTTAAAAAAATATATATCTATAAATGATTAATTCCTACTATTCACCCTTCAACATTGATCTCAATTTAGGTCTGCCAAACAAAATTTGTGTTCATGTAAAACAAAAAATATTAGAGGATGTGATATGTTATTGGATTCCTCTAATAATAAATTATCGATTTCAGTGTCGGCCTCCAAAAAATCCACTATTGTTCCAGTTTTATTGATCCTGGTGTTCACGTCCGTGGTATCAGCAGCTTTTCGGTATCCACGACGACCGTCTGTGGGGACGAGGAGACGGCCGTCGTTTTAAAAATCAAATCACACGCACACACACACACACACACACACACACACACATCGTTCATGATTGCCTCTATTTTGAAGCTATTAAATCATTTTCCCTCCGCTGCATGGTTTCCCTTGTGGCCGTCGCCGCCACCAGCCTTTGTCTGGTAAATGTTTTTTTGTTCACGCTTCACAGGACAAACTGGACACCGTCCATGAACGCTCGTGTTTCCACGCGAGCAGGAGCGGACACGTTGGCTTCCCTCCACGTGGACTGGCTCGTCGTCCATACGTGCGTCTCGGGGGGGCCCGGCGGGACGAGAGCGCCCCTCCCGACCGCCTGCCCTGGAGATCCGGCAGTCGACATCACAGCCTGTCGCAGCTTCAATAACGGCGGGTGGAAAAAGAGAAAGTAGCTTTTCTCCGTCGGAGCAAGTTGTACAATGCGTCTAAAAAATGCTGAGCTGGGGAAACAAAACTTTATCGTTTAACTTTGTTATAAATATATAGATCTTGCTGAGCTCGAGCCCATTGGCTCGGGGCTCGTGTAGATCTGGACCACCACTGGCCAACGGGCTTTTTTTTTTCCCAATTCATCGAGGCCGATGAATTGCTGCGGGCCCTTTTTGTGGCGGTGATCCAACGAGCTCGTCCCCCCGTAGATCACAAAACCCAGTTTTATGGGGCAGTAAGAGAATATGATATTTTTATGTAAGCAGACCACATCTTTTTATAGGCAGCGTCATTAAAGCGGAGCCAACATGAGGCGAGCAGCTGATGAAGGCGGGACGTTCGCCCCAAATGAGGGAAAGAAAGAAAAGCTATGTTCGCACACACACGCACACTTAACACCCCAGACCGACTCTCGCCGGCTGCACCACACATGCACCACAGGAGCCTGTTACCATGGTTACAGCTGGCAACAGCACCGCTAGGGCCCTGGCAACCCACCACCCACCATCCACCACCCGCCGCCGCCACCATCCCTACTGTCAGTTCCTTCTCCCTCCTTCGCTGTATCTCTATCTTTATCTCCTTCTTTCTTCTTCTGTTCTCCCTCTGCGGTTTGCCCTGTGAAGCCCCTCCCACCCCCCACACCCCCAGCTCCCCCCCGCTCCGTCTCTCTGAGGTGTTTTACTGTGGTGTAGATTTCAGGAGCTGTTTTCCCCCTCAGTCTCATTGGACTCATTAGTGTCCTTTACCGAAGCACCGTCTGTGCAAAGCGCACACACACACACACACACACACACACACACACACACACACGAGTCACCGTGTGTGTGTGGATGTATGTTTTTTTGGGGCGCGTGCAGGCGGTTGTGTGTGCTCCTCCTCGGTCCGGGCAGCCCATAATTACAGGAGCTCCAGGCTGAAGCTGCCTCTGTTTGATTACAGTGATCAAGGGCCAAGTTACAAGAGACTAAAAGTGCCATCACCTCGCGTGTCAGCGTGCTTCGTGTGTGTGTGTGTGTGTGTGTGTCGCAGGGTAGAGTTTTGTCAAGGCGATTTTTTTATTTGGTGGTGTTGCCCCCGATTCACGCCGCCTGTGGGTAAAAAAATTTTGCGTGTTTGTTATTGTGCAAAAAACGGAACACTTATTTATGTCTGGAGTTTCACGTCAAGAGGAGAAAATGTACGCTGCCGTGACCTGAAATCCCCTCCGCGTGAGCGGCGTCTCCGCTAGCTTCTCACTCTCGGTAAAGCAGAATCTTCCTCATCTCCTCGGGCGAGGTCGCCATCGATGAGTTTTGTTTCCGCGGCGGCGGCGGGACAGGCAGAGTCTGTTTAGCGAGCGCTATGTGTAAGGGCAGACATTGATTGGCGGTCATTTATAAATGATGGCGCATAATGTAGTACATCCCCCTGCGATGGCGGCGACTGGCTTAATAAAACATGAGGCCTTGAGCCAGGGGATGAAATATTAAAAGGAGGCAAAGAAGGATATAGGAGCTATCTCTCCCGGGGGATTGGATCTAAGTGTGTGTGTGAGCATGAGTAAGACACTTGTTGGGGTTTAAACCAAAGTGTTATCGAGTGTCAGGCCTGCCGGCTGTAGAGAAGGGGAGCGGGGGGGAGTCGGTCTGTGGTTAAGCTGGCTAAAGAGTGGGATGATGCGCGCTCGCGTAAAGTGGGAAAAAATATATCCATTGTGGAGGTTTAGTGGAACATTTTGTTCCTTCGTACGGAGCCTGACGCCGTCAGTGTGACCACAGCAGCTCGCTCCTCCTAAACGGACGCAGATAAGCGCGAAGGAGAGGCGTCTCGTCACGTTATCGCCCCCCCCCCCCCCCCCCCCCGGTTCCTTTTGTTGACGTGACGAAGAAACCGGGAAAGTGAAAAGCAAAGCGACGGGGGAACTCGTCTCCGCCGCAGTTCGCCTCGCCCGCCGGGGCCCGTGAATGGAGAGAGAGGAGAATGGTTTCTGTTCAGGGCGTATTCCGCTTGCTTGTCAGAGCCGATACCTCTCCGCCTCTAATAGGGGCACAGGAGAGGACGGGCAGCATCTGCTGTCCAAACCAAATTATCTTCTGTCAACAAAGCAGGAGGGAGAACCGGCGCTGCCGCTGCCAGCCCGGTGGCCACACATCGGCATCGCACGGACACTGTTCGGCTGTTACAGGTCACTTAAGGCGAAGGGCAGTTTTTTATATATATTTATTTATTGACTCGAGGCAATTTTGTGGCCAGACGCACGGAGATAAACCGCGGCTCAGATGGAGCCGGTGTCGGATTAGGTGGGAATACATTATCGGCCGTGTGTGTGTTGTGCCTGACAGTGTCGTGATGGAGGGGACGGTCCGGAGCCCCCGTCCCCCCAGAGGAGAATGATGTCCCGGCGTGGGCGGTGCACGGAATCACCACAAGTCAACGTATATGGCAGCTTGGATCGAATCAGCCCCGGGAGGAGGAGGACGAGGAGGAGGAGGAGAATTAGAAGCATTCCGCCGTCCTGCTCTGAGATTAAGTGAAGGGATCGAAGGCGGCAACAGGTCAATGATATAAGATAGTAGATCTAAATGGCTCGCGCGGTTAAGCTGTGATGGCCGACGAGCGCCGACCGGGGCCAAAGCCCCTGGAATCAGGAGATGCAGCCATCTGCACCGGGGAAAATTGTGTTGGGCGGCAGTTACTTCGAAAAACCCCATGTTTTTGGGCTGTTTTTGCGCCACCAGAATTAAAATGTTTAGATGTGATTTGAATCGCGCCGACCAGATGCTGCCGCGGCCGCGCCAATACTCTGTGGGCCAGTGTGAAAACATCCTGTGGTCACAGAACCTCGCTCGTAGCTGTGGCGAAGTGAAACGGCTTCAGGGCGCCTCAATGTGTTTGCTCATGAGCACACTTGAGCTCTGTCCACGTTCGCGGGCCGCATCCTGCGTCGGCTGCATTTGAAGACCATGGGCTGTCCAGGGGCGTCCTTACAATCCTTCAGAGACGACGGATCCGGCGGGTGGATCCCCCTCCGGACGACCTATCCCAGGATTCCTTGTGCAACATAGACGCAGTTGGCTAAAAGAGGCGAACGATGCAACGGTAGGATCGTCTAAATTCGGTTCGGCCTTCGCGGTCTAGTCGGTCTACAGTGACCACACCTTCGCAGACCGAGTCCTCCGAAGGATGCGGCCCCTTGAGCTTTTAAGTTCTTCTTTCCATTTAGAATCGAAAGTATTGTGACGGTGCTCTGCTCGTACTAACTCAGGTGTGTTGCGTACCTGCCGTGGCATCCGTGGACAATCGTGCAAACAGCATGGATTGGTGTTTTAGCCACACTCTTGTTGGAATACATTACGACTCCTCAGCAGCAACATTATTTAGCGACGGTAGTGAACTAAAAACACACATTTTGTATCTTTCTAAAGGAGAAAGATATGAAATGAGTTTTTAGAAAAGATACTCTTAAGTATTTATCCATAAAAACCCAATAACAACCCAACAGAGGGAATCCAACATGTCCTGGGTCGACTACATGCTTTCTGATGCACATGTTTAATATCTATATCAGCATAGAACTGTATATATTACAGTTTCACACGCACACACACTCACCTCATCATCTCCACCGTCCAGCGCCCTCGTCCTTCTCGCTCACTCTCGCTGCCCGTGTGAGAGCATGTGTCACTTCATTCCTCGGCTGCATCTATTTTTCATGGAGTTAAATTGCATGGCGCCGTTGTGCGTTGAACTCTGCGTCGGTAATCCACAGAGATGACCTCTAATAATGCAGGGCCCCGTCACCCCTCCCAGCGGCTCCGCCCGCCACCAGCCATCGCCGCACACACCTGCTGTGCTTCGCGCGTAAAGGCTCTTGGCTCTCGCTTTTCCTTTTTGCCGTTCTATCATGTGTATCGTTTCCGGGCTTTACTGTACCACGCTGTCATGTGCAGTATGTGTGTTACAGGTGAAGGGGAGTCCTCTCTGATCTGATGGAAAAATCGGGGCTGAAGACAATGATCAGATGCTTTCATAGCCCACGGCTCAATCCTGCGCCTTCACACTCCTTTACACCGAGGAGGGGTACGGCCTCGGGCGCATCGGCCCATGACTCTGGGTGTGTGTGTGTGTGTGTGTGTGTGTGTGTGTGTGTGCGCTTTCAGGCATTGTGAATTTACATTGTTGAAGGCCAATTGTTGTTTTTTAACTGATTCTTTCATTTTTAGTTGTAATACTTGACCGTGTGTAGTTAATCTTTGTTATCATCTTGGGGGGTTTAATCACAGGGATTATTTTTGCATTAATATTAGTAATCAATAAAAAGTTAAAGGCCGTCAGATTTCTTCCTAGATAGATTTATAACGGATCATTTTTCCGTAGTAATTTCCCTTTATGCTGCGTTCACAGCGGACGCAAAGCGAATTTTTCACACGTAATATATTACGTACGAATTTCACGTCACTCGTGCCCGGCGACGCCCAATTGACGTGAGCGAGACAAAAATGCAAAAATTCGTGTCATTCGCTGTACAATATATTTGCGTGACGCGATTTTGCGAAAGCCAATTCGCTTTGAGATTCTCCCAAAGTCACTGACGTCCCCGTCTGGAAGAGAGTTGTGTTTACTCGTGCAGGTTAACAACATTAGGCTCCTGAAACCACCTGGGAACCTTTGGAATCAAATCAAACTCCCATTTCATTCAGCTTTAACTTGATGGGTTTGGGAACACGAACCTAACCCTGGTCAGTATGTTCGGTGGAGGTGTGTTGCACATGTGGTGGACTCATAGCGTCCCTTTCTTGGAATAGTCAGTGCTGCTCATGCCTTGTCTCACACACACTGCAGGGATGTCAGACCATCACACACACACACACACACACACACACACACACACACACACATTCGTACAGCGACACCTCACAGACGAAAACAACAAACCGTGTCATGACCCTGTCAGCGCTCGACATCCTGGAACTTCTTGTACGTTGTTAAAACAAGTCTTCCACCGCCCCGGTGCGCTCGACAGGTACGTATGGAATTTACATGCAGAGAATTTTAGGTTTTTTTTGGGATCCCGTCGACCAAGTACATCATCACCGAGTTAACAAAGTTGCTTCCAAATCTGACTAACGAAAACAACCAGAAAATAACTTTTTATTTTGTTGATCATATCATAAAACACCCTCACGAGTCCATGTTGAAGCTGCTCTACGTGCTTCTCCTCGACATTTAAAACTCGCAGCGACGACAAAAAAAACATGAAGGTCATCAAGCAATTGCACGTTTGTTAAAAACGTCCATATCCTCCATTTTAAGTAAAGCCGTATGAAAATATGTCCAGTATCGAGACACTGATACGTAAAGTACGACCTAAATGTCTGTCCCTGAAAATGAAAACAATCCCTGTGAATATAATACATCACAACCTGTAGTCCACCGAGCATCCCTTCTGTCGAGCGTCTGCCTCCATAGGTAATGGTCAGCTGAATGCATTATGTTATATAAATGGGGAAGAGTGACAGAGATGATGCCAATCAGCAGCAGAGGAGATGAATACGAGGAGGGGAAGGGGGCAGTCGGGTCTCTGCTCCGCGCAACAGATAATCAGGATCGGGAATGGGGATCTTTAATGGCTGTCAATTAAAAACTAATTAGAGGGTGTAAGCTCAGCTAGATCGGCTATCAGCCCATTTATCATCACACATCTGTCTCGCACACACACACACACACACACACACACATTACCATGAAGACATTCTATTAGTATTTTTTTATATTATCTTTCTTTCAGTTGTGATTTCGCACCTCTAGCAATGCGTTGACATGGACACACACATGCACACACACACACGTACACACACACACTCATGTACACACTCATGTACACACACACACACATGCACACACTCATGTACACACACACACACACACAGACAGTAAATACATGTGGAGCTCATTCAGCGACAAACCAGCTGTAATAGACAGGACCCCCCCCCCCCCCCCCCCCCCTCCTCCATCTCTTTCATTTACCGGCGCAGAATTGCCTCTGAATTGATGGCGAATAGTGGAATTTGACCCGAATGTGTTTTCTCTCTGCGAACGGCTGCGAACAGACAGACAAATCACATGACCTGGTGGAAATTGCAGAAATTCAAATTTTTTAGTTGAACGACTTGCACCGTGACAACCAATTAGAGACAAATGGATCCATATATATATATATATATATATATATATATATATATATATATATATATATATGTGTGTCTCTCCTGGGGGGGCAGCAGCGAGTACATGAGGGTCCTGTGACTTTGCATCGGCGTCATTTAAGCGTAAGTGCATCGAGGTTCTGCCACAAATATCACGTCATCAGCCTTTAAAGGAGAAGTTCAACATTTTCAGGAAATAGGCCCATTTGAAAAAACGTCTACCAACACCTGTGACGCCCCCTCGTTGTGACGTTGTCATAGCGATGTGATGCGATCGCGAGTCTGCACAGACAAAAGGCCGATGCCGCTCGATGCCGCGTCCCGTGTCTCGTGACTTCCTGCCCGACTCGATCTGCTCCGTTGCAGCTTTGATGTGGCTTCCGTCAAAAATAGACTAAACATGTATTTACGGCTCCACAAGCTGTAAACATGGACGTCTGTGATCCTCAACCTAAACTTAACACTCGTTTTTTTCCCCCCCATAACGTCGACATCATCTTCCGACCGCGGCAGATTGACGGCGTGCTGCTCTGTGGACGCGGACGTTTGGCCGCGTTGCCCCTTTAATGTCGCACCTCAATCAGCCGGGTCAAGGCCGGCGTCGGAGACCTCTCGCACCGTCAGCTGCTTTGTGGACAGAAAATTGCATTCGCCCTCCGGCGCGCACACACGGGTGAGACTTTATCAGAGACACATCTCAGCCCCGGAACATTTTGATATATATATATATATATATATATATATATATATATATATATATATATATATATATATATTTTGTTGCTTCTTTCAAAATTGTGGACAAGGTGAAAACAGTTTCCGTACTCGCCTCATGCGGGGTCGAGGTTCACCGGCACCCTGTGGAATCCAGAGCCAGGACCAGTTTTTATTCCGCTTATTTTGTACATTTGCTCGTTCAAGAAAAAAAAAGGCAATAAGATTAATGCTTTGATATAATCTCATGAGATATGTTGGTCTCAAATGTCTTGGCGCTCTACGACAATCCAGCATCTCGTCTCCCGTTTTCCTGAGAAGACAAAAAGAGGATTCCTCTCCGGACACCTCGTTTGACTTTGCCTCCCCTGTTGCTCACTGATTGACTGATGTCATCTGCCTTGTCATCGTTTGTCACTGCGGTTATTTCGCATTCCTCTGTGTGTGTGTGTGCGTGTGTGTGTGTGTGTGTGTGTTGTCTAGACAGGAGAGAGGCCCTAATCTATCCTCCGTGTTCCCGTCGGAGCCGTTTGAATGGCAGATAAACAGAGTGGGGGGGCGGGGCATAAGGCTGAGGCTTCATCAAGCGGATTAATTCTGCCAGTCTTATCTCCAGAGGAGCCTCTCTGCCTCCCCTTCCCCGTCGGCGTGGAGGGCTCTCACCGCCGCG
>NC_061526.1:23180000-23210000 GCF_022379125.1 Scophthalmus maximus
TCCTCTTTTAATTATATGTGTCCTCACAATGACACAAGGTTTACAATGGTGATTACAGCCGCGTTAGACATAGTGGAGAAATAGGTGAGGGAGGGACGTGGAGGGAAATGGCAAATCATCACAGAGCAAACGCGAGGTGGTGGTTTATTTTTGGTCTTATCTGTGATTTTCTTTTTTTTATAAGAATCTGTTTTAATAAAAACGTCGCCGCGGTTCTGGCGTTTACCCAGAGTCTTAACTTGTTTGCAGATTGGAGACTTGTACATTCAGCGTATCGGAGTCATCGTATACTTTATAGTAAGTGGTATCAAAGCGATGTGCCACGTTTTGACAGTGAGTTATTTGTAATCTACTTCATGCAGATCATCAACTTTGTGTTCAACACTGCAACACATGCATTTTTTTTTTTATAATTTTGGTGAACTTACTTTGATTTGGCATTAATATTTGTCCTGCCACTTGGTGGCACTGTAACAAGCATTAACAAGCTACCATCACAGATTATAGCTTGACACTTCCCCACTCTTCTGTAGACATGAAACTAAACGCCCGGTTCATTCCTTTGGTTAACGTGCTTGGCGATCGTCACCACGCCGAACCAGAAGAACCTGCCATTTAATTCGATCACTGCAAATCCCTCCCCGCAATTTCCTGCGTTGCTTATCACGTGTCCTGTTCAATATGGACTCGGCGTCGGCTCGGCTTCGGGGACGCGCAGTCAGCTCGTCGCCACGGAGGAATGTCCGCCCGCCCGCCAGCCGCCCGGTTCCCAGTCCTGCGACAGCGCTCCGAGTGCAGGGCGCCGTGAGCGGAGAAGCAAAGCGTGCCGCCACTGTACGAGACTTCTGGGATAATATGCAGCTCAAGGCTTTAACTTCCAAGACCTTTTGTGTCGGGACAGTTAGGATATTTGGGGACCAAAGGTTTTAGAGAAGAAACCTCCGATACGCACACGCACACCTCCTCGGCTTTAAAGGGTCCTGAGGGAGCTCCTCTCGGCGTGTAGGGGGGGAGACCATGAATAAAACTCCCATTTGACCCTCACTGCTATAAAGCCTGTCTTTGTTGGGCCTCACAGGACCCTCTTTATCCGTCTCTTCCCTCCTCTCCCTCGCTCTCTTAGATGAAATCTTGCCCTTTTGTTTTTCCCCCTCCATCCTGTCATGGCCGGGGCCCTCATGTAATATGCATGAGGTTTTTTTTTCCTTCTTCTTCTGCTTCTTCTTCACTCGTACAGTGGACAGCACAGCGGTGTGCCCCCACATCGCGGGAGCAAACCCCCTCAGCAGACTTGACCTCTGACCGCTCATTAATCACACGACCACGAGTGGCCCCGGCGAAATAGCGGGGTCCGTGGGCAGAGACGGGTCTCTATCTGGTGATGCATCATGTGGCGATGGGAGGGACCGTCGTGTCGAGGGTGGGGCAGCGCGCGTGTGTGTGTGTGTGTGTGTGTGTGTCTGCGAGTGTGTCGACGCCGAAAGCCTCTGCAGCAGATTCCTGTGAATCTGCCTCCGGCCTCTCTCCGTCTGTATTCCACACCGGGACAATGGTCTCCTTTAGTTTTGTGTGTGTGCGTGTGTGTGCGTGTGTGTGCGTGTGTGTGTGTGTGTCTGTGCGTGTCTCGGACGAGGCCGCATGGCTGAACACTGACTCAGACCGACTCTGCCGTGTCTCGTGAGATCACATGCCTCGTGTGTCAAACTGAGTTTACGGATCCTTTTTAGTAAACATCACATGTCCACACACCTCTGATATGACGATGATGATGATGATGAAGCTTTTAAAGAACCACACCAGTGTTTCTGGATCACATGGAAAAAAAATAATTCTTTCTACAACTGCAAGCATCCATTACTTTCCATAAATCTCCATACATATCTCCTCCTCCTCCTCTCTGCCTGTCGTCACCCTGTCGACTGTAGTGCAGTACAAAAGCCCATTATTGGACTAATGTATGTAATTCAACACATCAGACATCAAGTGTGGTGATTATTCTTTGTCAAAGTTACAATAACTTTCCGGAAAATAGTCTGAATAGTGAGTTTCCATCCTGACTTTTCAAACTGCACGACTTCTGATCCGGTCTGAAAATGGATTTTCGTGCTATACTTACCTCTTTACTGTGGGAAAAATATATCCAATATGTCTCTGGAAACGTGTGCATGGAGTTGTTGTTACTCTGCTAAAGGAAGCAAAGAGTGTTTCTACGCTTTCGTAAAATTCTCACGATGTGATATTTTGACATTATAAATGCTCGGTGTTCTGATTTCTTGGGGCTTCCTAAAGCCCCAGTGTGTAACTTATTCTTATTTCATTTTCTGGCGGCATCTTGTGGTAATGTTGCAAACCATAGCCAACTGAGCGACCGACAGGGGACACTTTATGGCGGCGCACCGCCGATTCCATTTCCGGTTTCCGGATTCAACGTGACGTAGAAACATGGAGACTCACACGGAGGTCGGGTCCACCTCATGGAACTATATTTAACTCATTAATCCACAGTTGATTACACATTTCATGAACACATAGTTATGGACAATATATTCAATGTCTGGGAATAAGTTCTTCTAAATATTACACACTGTAGCTTTAAGTGATCCGACCTAAAAATGTAGCCGTGTGAGGACCACGCTTACATTAATAATGTCCACAGTCCTTTAATGTCAGCAGAGAATATGAATGACATGATCCAGGTTATTGTGCGACCTGGAACCAGACTGGAGAAGTGAACCTTCACCACATTGTTCTCGTGTATCGACGGTTATTGATCAGCTACCGGAGCGGAGAACTCTCTCACTGGTGCCGTGGGAGTTTCTCTGCATCTCCGGAGGCGTCGCAGCCAAAGTTCAACGCGTTTGCAAAAAACATTTCCATGAGACATTGTGTGTAAACTGACGCACGGAGCCGCGCGGTGTGTTTTCCACCTCGGTGCAGGTCGTTGCATCTGCGTCTGTTCACTAATATAAAAACGTTTCCAGGGATTTTTTAAATTTTTTTCACTGGGCAGCGGCGGCGGGTGTCGGCCTGTAAATCCCAGCATGCACCTTGCCTCGAGGAGCTGCTCTGACCCGGCTGAAAGAAATTTCTATTAGTTTGCGCTTGACCAGAGTTTTTAGCCTCAAATGATGGATCTGAATATTTTGCGTCTGATGCTTTTCAAATTCTTTCTTTCAGGGGAAACAGTTTTTAAACAATTTTGATTACACTGGCGGTCTGACCCTTTCTGTGGGGGCACATTGAAAATGCACTTTTTAAAAATCAATTTTTTTTTTTTAGTATTTGGAGAAAGTTTTTTTTTACCTGACAGCAACACCAGCAGTAAAATACACGAACATGCACGACAACACACACACTGTATACAATCTCTCCAACAAGCGCCACAAATCTATAACACACACGATGAGACAGACACACATTCTTCATCGTTATCAGCAAGCGGGCGGCGCTGCCTCGACCCCTGACCCTGATCCGAGCTCGTCGGATGGGGCAACACCCTCCAGCTGAGCAGCGAGGAGGAGGAGGAGGAGGAGGAGGAGGATGAAGGATGTTTACAGCGCTCGTTGTATATCGGTCTCGTAGCTGTCTCCACCTATCTGTTTCTCTTTATTCGCTCCCTCTCAGTATCAGCCATGAACTCGTCAACGACATCTGTCGCCGCCTTATCTGTGGATAATGGAAAGATTTAGTGGCATTCAGAAACCTACGGGCTCCTCCGTCTCCCGTACTGTATATATATGCAGTATATATATATATATATATATATATATATATATATATATATATATCATTCCCTCTCAACGCCCACACAGAACACATACCTCTCTCACATTTATGAATACACGCATCAACACGCGTACTTGTACCATCCCCCCACAATCCCTTCCTCCCCTTTTTCTTTTTTTTCACTCATTCACGCAGGATTTTTTCTTCTTCTCTCTGAGCCCCATCCACTCCCCCGGCTCCCGTCTTTCCTCCGCTTCCCCTCCACCCCTCTTCCTCCTCCTCCTCCTCCTCTTCGCCTGCCTGTGCCACCAGCTGGGCTTGGCAGGGTCCCAGGCTGCCCTGGGTTCTGCTCCACTAGCTTTTTTTCCGCTCTGGCACGGCACCGCGGGTCCTTTCACGCTGCGTTCGGGTTTGTGTGAGAGGCACACACACACACCAAAATAAATTGTGTGTGTTCATTGGAATATGCAGGATAATGCCGCAATCATGCAATACAGTGAATGGGAATAATGACTTGTAACCGTTTTTCCGTTAGAAGTTAATGACTGCTATGCTGCAATAATTTGTCAAGGATGTGTACGTAGTTTACAACAGCAGAGATTAATGTAAATATTTTCTGACTGGATTAGCTGCCGAGCCGCATAACCACCTGCTCGGCAACATCAAAACGCTGGGACATAAAAACAACAAAAACATTAAGAAGAACCCTCTACAGCATCTTTTCAAAAACATAACAACTGCCATGTACGCGCATACAGTAGGCGCAAAAATCAATCTTCTGAGATCGGAAAGTTTTATTTCCTGAAAAGATCTTTCAGGTGTTAGATTTGCAGCGAGCTGTGATGCATTTTTGTGGCTTATGAATGAAGGTGAATTGTGTGAATTATGCATAATTGGGTGCACATGAAGTCAAATTGGATAAAATACCTGAAAAAAATCAATTCGAGTACAGTACAGAGGAAAAAATACACAACCTGAAGAACCTGGTGAGCACAAGAGCTAAAAAAACAAACACTTAACAAATATATGTGGAAATGGTTCTTTGCACAATAAACTATAATAATTTTAAATGTAAGTGTACCTGATAACTTCTAAAAATGATGCGTTCACAGCAAACGCAAAGCTGAATTTCACGATCCGCAGGATCATTTGTGTTCACTCGTGCGAGTAACGCGATTAAACAGTCAACCCACGAATAATGACACGTCTTCACGTTACTTGCGTCTCATCGCACAAAAAAATTTGATTCGCATTTGTGGGTGAACGCACAATAAGAAATGTGAATCCGTTTCAAAGCATAAATTGATAAACTGAAAGTAATAGTGAACTATGGAACATAATGTACATATCAAGTGTAGAGGATTTTGTGATGTGTATATATGTGTGTATATATATATATATATATATATATATATATATATATATATGTGTGTGTGTATATATATATATATGATGTAGTTTAGCACCTGGGGCACTTGTAGTGACCCCGACTGTTCCGTGGCCTCCGCAGAGTTTTTTCACCCCCTCTCGCTGCTCTCCAGTGCGATCCCGACTCGCTCGTCCCTGCCTGGAGAACCCTCAAACCCGGGTGGAGAAGAGTGCATTGTTTCCACCTGTCTCTCCACCCACACACACACACACACACACACCGACCCGGGCAGCCGTTTGTTTACTCTGATGGAGCTCCGTTATTCGGCTCATTATTCTCACCCCCTCTCCACGCGGACATGACAATGATGGTTGTGTAAGAGTTCATGTGTATAATGAACTGCTCCTTTCCCAAGCAGAAACAAGCAGTTCTGTCAAATGAGTGTGACGCTAACGGCGGGTTGTACCGGACGGATGTGTGAAGGTTAGAACTCACGGATTTAAAGGCCGAAAGACGGAATATATTTACCAATGCAAACTACGAGAGCACATGCATCCGCCGGAGCTGCTTTAATCCTCCTATTTTTGGATCTGATTTTCATACATCTGTATTCAGAGCTGCATCGGAACACACACAGTCGGCGGAGTATTAGAGCAGTGCACGAGAATGGACTGTGTGGAGATTTACGGCCGTGCAAGTGGATCGGTGTTGTGCCGTCGTGCCAGCTACTGTTAAAATGCCATCACATTTATTGAGGTAATTAGGAGTTGACATGCACATACGCGCCATCTACACGTGGGATCAATTGCTGAAGGATTTTTTATTATTATTTTGGCAGACATGCCGTGCCCATGAGGAGCTGGCAAACAGCAGATGTAATAATGAATGAGATTTCATGAAATCAAGACAAAGTGATTCTTTTTTTTTCTCGATATATCTCATTTTTTCAAAATGGCATTGGCCCAATTCAACACACAGTGGCCCATGGACGAACTTTCGACCAAATTTCATTCAAGGAGTTATGTTTTTATTGATTTTCCTTAGTGTGTTACAGGTTTTTGTGTGTATGTAAAAGGTCTGCAAAGTTAAAAAGCCCAAAGTTCCTTAAACGCCTCGTCAGAAGTCCAGACGATGCTTCCACAACCTTTGTGATGTCACATTGGGTCAAGATGACTGACATTAGCATGAGGCACGCCTAGCGGCTAGGTAAAGCTAGCGCGGAGGTCGACATTTCTTTCACGCACTGGAAACTGTTGACCAATCACAAAAGAGTGGGGCCTGCAGTCCAATCAGTGCAGACTTGACTTTGTCGGGAGGCGGGTCTTAAAGAGACGGGAGCTAAGACCTAAGCGTTTCAGACAGAGGCTGAAAAGAGGAGCTGCAGGAGCTTTGACAGTCTGAGGAAACTGATGTGTTTAATGAACATTAGAGCTCGTAAACCAAGTAATAACCCAGATATAGATTATGAATCTGAATATGAGCATAATATGTCTTTTTCAGCCCTTTTCCAATCCTTCCCCCAAGTTTATTTAAATGTGTTCAGTCGACGTCCATCAGAGGCTCCACGTGACAGTGAGCTGATGTATCAGTGGAACAGACTAACTAGCTTCCTGTTTTCTGTTGTGCGAGCGCTGTTGAGCAACGATCCCGTTGCCGGCTGCGGTTGCAGGGTTCGATCGTTTGGTCTTGTGTAAAAACCACCCGGCCCTTCGCTGAGCATCTGTTTCCTCTGGCCTGCAGGGTCAATGGACAGACACACACACACACACACACACACACACAAACACACACACTGGCATGTACATTGACATGAAAGAGACCTTTAGTGTTTCTGATTGTGTTTTATGTTCATAATCCTGACCACAAGGCTACGACTTTCCTCACTTTTCTTTCTGCATTTTTCTTTCCACCCCTCCTCCGATCCTCCTCTAAACTTCAGATGATTTATTTTCTCCACATTCTTAGGAGAAGCTCTCCCTCTCTTTCTCCCTCTCTCTCCCTCATCACGTCTCTTAAAACACGGCTCTAAAAACCACCAGTGTGGGACTGATTAGCTGTGGGGAATAACACGAAACAGACACATTCTCATCTGCCATAGAAATAACTTGTGTTTACTAGATTGGTCCGTCTCCAGTTCCGGCCCTCGGGGGCTCCGGGGGGCTGTAGATGAAGTTCTGGAGCCCATCACTCATTTCCTCTGTCAGTGACGCTAACGGTGGTGTTGGGTTGTGGCTAGCGAGGCAAACAACCACACTGGAAATTAGAACAGCAGCAAAAAATGCATTAGACTGGATGATAAGGAATAATAACAGGTAATAGGGTAAAGTGCATGAAGTTAAATAAATGTAAGGTGACATTTAAAATCAGAGGACATCTGTTTTCCGTGCTTACACTAGCTTAAAGATGCTATTTGTAACTTTTCTATGCAGACGATAGTGTTTTCTTTCACAGAGAATTTTGTGGTGATGCCTCAGGCGTCGCTGCGTTTACAGACAGACCAGAAGTTAAAACTCGCCCTCTGAGCTGTGCCAACTCTTCGGGTCGGACCGGACGCCACAGTGACGACTTCGCTATCGGGAAGTGACGGGACTTGCCGGTCGCCGCGGCGCTAGTTGCTTGGTGAAGGATCTTAGGAGAGCGAAGTCCCTCCAGTGTCTGATCTTACAAATCTATCTTGTTTTTGTGTATGCTCAATGCATTTCAGCCTTGTGTTTGCTTTTACTGCACAGTTGATAAGTGCAACACTGGCTGACGTGCAGGGAAAATCCTTAACCTGCAGCCTGAGCCGATTCTAAAGTGACATGAGTATTCGTGAATGTGTTCATCGGCCGTCATTGTATTGTGATTGTAGGGCTCGGTGTTAGTGATGAGCTTCCGTGTCTCATAATTGGTGTTTTGTCGAGGCTATTCCACTCTGCCAAGAACACAAAAATGAATATTGGCATCACAAATCAGCTACTTCATAGTTTTAATTCAGCTGTAAGCAGCCCATAGTATTTGAACGTTATAATTCCAAGGGGTTGCTTCCCCGGTCCTGCGCTCTTTAATATGTGGACTCTGAACACACGGCTTCCTGTTCCGAGGGGCCTGGGGGTCTTTAACAGACAGCGGTACGAACCATAAGTCACTGCTGTCAGACGAGACGAAAATCAAAACCCTCTGTCACAGCAAGAGAGTCGGGCTTAGTAAAAAGGCTTCTGCTGCACACACACACACACACACACACACACACACACACACTCTCTCTCTCTGACTTGCTGTCACACACACATCAGTGACCTAGAACAAGTTCTTCCCTCCTTATTTTTTCTCATTCTCACTTGAGTGTGCGGATACTTGCCTGCGCATGTGAACGTCTGGCTGCTGCGTACGTTCACATTTGTTGACATCGTACGACGTGTGTGTGTGTGTGTGTGTGTGTGTGTGTGTGTGTGTGTGTGTGTGTGTGTGTGTGTGTGTGTGTGTGTGTGTGTGTGTGTGTGTGTGCGCGCTGTGTTTGGGTTTTGGTGTGTGTCTTCCCCACCGGTTCAGCACTAATGAGGCAGGTGACAGTGTGGGTCTGAGCGATGGAACAGAGTGTCAGCAGGCCTATACCGACTACAGCCTGGCTCTGCATGACAACATGGCGGGGAAGGACACTGGCGGACGGAACAAAGAGAGGGAGAGAGACGGGACAATGGATGGATGGATTTAAAGGCTGCCGGAAATAGAGTTTTGACCAGTGTGAGCTTCTGAAGGCCGATATCAATAGCGTGGGACTGAACACGCTCCTGCTGGCGTCTTGCATCTACGTTTGACTCGTTTCATGCCAAACAATTTTTTCCGAATAAAAAAAAAAGAAATGTCAGTGCTGCTGGGTGCCGGATGACTCAGAGCCCGAGACCGGACATGTTGGGAGATATTAGGAAAAACGAAAAACTTTCGCCGTCTTTCACCAAAAACTTTGGATTTTTTTCCCGAGGAAAACTTTTGAGTTTGTATTTTTCAAAAATTTCACGAAAAGCTTCCTCAGTGGAATGAGAAAAGTCTTCTCTTCGAAGAATGCAGCTGTGTCATTTTTTTGAAGCAACGCGAAATTTTTCTTTCTTTATTTTCTCAACAAAATAATCTCATAATTCAAATTTTTTTATTTGAATTTTTTCTACCACAGTCCGGCAGAAATAATCCACCTTCACCTTCTCGACAACAGCGTTTAGTCGGGTGCAATATCATTTATCTGCCCCTCTGTTATCTAGGAGAATGTACCTGGTTGTAGCCAGGTACATTATCGCTAAGTACGAATAAAAAATTTAATGGAGGAATAAGTATTGGCCGGAGTTTGATACGTGTGAATTGTACAGGAGCGATATTGATGATGTACAAGTCTTATCTGCAAACAGACAGGTTTTAGTGCAGGAATGTGTTCTCTCACACACACACACTTTATCCAAACCTCTCCGTTCACACACTCTCTGTTGGGTATCACCATTATCCTCATATCTATAAATATCAGACTTCCTCCCTCCTCCATCTCTGCTTGCTCTTTTTTTTTTCTGGGTCACCTGCTCGACTCAGCCCTGACGGAGACATTCCAGCTGAGTTACATTCACAGTTTAGTGGAGAGACACACACACACACACACACACACACACACACACACACACACATACATACACATGTTTGAGGGATATTTCCAGTGGAATCCGACTCCATCCTCAATGGATTATCACACTCGGTAAAAAAGGCTGACACAAATATGGTGGAGATACAGTACATGCACAGAATTCTACCCTTCTCTTACGGTATTATTAGCCACAATGGGGACGTATATACGGGCTTGACAGCCATATGGACTTGCACTTTAATCCTTCCCCGCCGAGGATCAGTGCAGTGGCAGAGTTCCCCGTCTCCCGAAGGGGCTGCAGGAATAGTTTGAGAGAAAAGAGCGTGAAATAAAAGTGAACAAATGTTCCCAATTCCTACGCGAGCGAATGGGAGACAGACGCGGCGCTCTGTGTATGAGAAGACACACTTTGTCATGCCATTTTTTGTTCTTCTTCTTCTTCTCTCCGTTGGCAGGGACGTTGCGAGCGTGAGCCATGGCATTCTCTCACTGATTTCTGCTTCCACTGGATTTTCACGCCGCACGGTGTAAGTCCCGCCAGCGAGCCGCGGCGATTTCCCAAAAAAAACCCCTCCTCCGCGTTGTTTGGACACAAATTGACAAGAGATGAATTGCATTAAATGTGGGGAATCGATGTCGCTCGGAGCTCCTGCTCGAGTCCTGCGTTTGATTTAATATGACGGATCGGATTTAATATTGTTTTCTCTGATGTGCTCTCTCCTTTTCCATATTTTCCTCATTGTTATGATGAAAAGTCCGTGGTTACACTTCACGCCTTTATGTTGTTGCGGAGGTGCAGGGGCGAGGCACCAAATCCTGGGCCCTATACCTAAGCAGTCTCTGCATTTGCACCGGCGCCATCTTGATTGGTTGTTTTTATCAGGTGTAGGAGTCATGGGTTGTCATGGAGAAAGAATTTATGAAGTTGATGCCGAATCAGGAAGATGGAAAAGCGTGGAGGTCTTAACACAGAGGTATTGATCACAGAGCTCAATGTATTGAGGAGATATCTGGTTTGTTACCTAGATCAACAAGTGGTCAGTGCATTCACATCCAATCAAAACTCCCTGTCCCAGTCTAAGCGGAATGTTTGCCGACGTCATTTTCTCATACACTTCTGTTGAAACAACCAGTGGAGTCGCCCTCTGCTGGTCACTCCAGAGAATATACATTGGCTTCATTTTTCCCGGACCCGGTGACTACGTCCATTTTTCTGAACAGTCTATTGTAGCGCCCAACGTTTGTGGCTCTGTGCACCTCTTCGGTTTCTGGTCCTCAGGTGCCAGACGATACCTGGCACATTATGGAAAATACCGAGGACGAATTCTGAGGGTTTATTCATCTCGTGTTCAGAGAAAAATACTCCCCAAGTGTGCAACGCTAAATAGAGCAACGGAAAGTTACTTCCTAAGTTTGTTTGATTCAATTTGCAATCTGCCGCTGTGGTACATAATGGGCTCGTGTATTTGTTTTGTTTTTTTCATTTTATTCTAAAAGCAAAGTGAAAAAACCAGGACAACCCGGTGAAAAGCTCTCACCTGGGACCGTGTCCGTCCCCGCAGAGGTGTGGAGTGAGAGACCGGGAGGCCCTCTGATCACAAGATAAAGGCAGAACAACAGAATTAGCACTTCAAACAAACCAGGCATTGGGGGTTTTTTTCCAGAAGAATAATAAATAAATAAATAACTTTTTAAAAAAAAATACTGGGGGAAATAAAAATAGAGGAGTAAACACTTCATATCGGCCCGGGTCAGAGTAAACACAGCCTGCAGCGTCAGGGCTATTTTAATGGGGGGATTAGCCTGGATGGAGGGGAGATGGAGCGAGAGGACAAACATCCACCGCCACTTGTAGCCGTTATGTGTTTATGTGTCCAAGTGTCGACTGCTTGTCTTTGGGTTGGAGACAGCGAGCAGATACACACACACACACACACACACACACACACACACACACACACACACACACACACACACTCACTCACTCACTCACTCACTCACTCACTCACACACACACACACACACACACACACACACACTCACTCACTCACTCACTCACTCACTCACTCACTCACTCACTCACTCACTCACTCACTCACTCACTCACTCACTCACTCACTCACTCACTCTCACACACACACACACACACTCACTCACTCACTCACTCACTCACTCACTCACACACACACACACACACACACACACACTCACTCACTCACTCACTCACTCACTCACTCACTCACTCACTCACTCACAAACAGTGAGATGTACGGAAAGTGGAACATTTGACAGATGGAGGAGTTGTTTTTTTGAAAAGTTTATACACTTACAAAATGTATTAAGCATTAGTTGTTCCGTTCAACATTTAAGATTTCTCTCGTGAACGCACCGTTGGCCTGTGGACTCATTTTGAGTTTCACGATATCCTGTTTTACTTTGAAAATCCTTTAGCTGCTGTGTCTCTGCCTGCTCAACTTCCTGTCTCTGTCCCCTGATTGCCTGCAGCTGCACTGACGAGTCGCACCTGTGTCCAGTCCGCCCCCTCCCCGGGCGTCTTCGTCACGTCGTCTCTCCGACTCCACGGTTTCTCCTGATATCTTCTTCTCCTCGCCGGGCGTCTTCGTCACCGTGTCTTTTGGATCATGGATTTTCTTTTTCTCCAGTTTACCTGCCTGCACCGTTGACTAAGACTGTAAGTCGGCCATTTTGATTTGTTAAATTCACCTGTCGCTGTACCTGCCTTGGCCTTTGCCTGCATTTGGGTTTAGCATCTATTAATGCGTACATTTTTTCAGAAAAAGCATCCAACCTAAAGCGTCTTGTGGTGCGACAACTACTGGAGATGTGCTTAGCGAATGATGCTCAAGAGTCCTTGTGTGAAGAGATTGAAAACACCAACACGACGGAAGACGAGGAACCTTTTACGTGTGTTGTATGTTCCACTCTGCAGACTTTATCGCGCCGCAGGAAATCAGTCCTTACCTAAAAAAGCAACTGCTATTTATCGACCAAACAATTGAAGCCCATCCACGTTTCAATGGCTAAACAATTAACACAGCACCCACTTCCTGCTGGCGAACTCACAAAGCCATTTGGATCATTCACCTCTCTTATCGACACCAATTCCACTTTGGCACAATCCCGTGTTTTTTTTAAAAGTGACAACCAATTATTGTTTTTTTTATTCTCCGTCTTCAATGGGCTTGTGAGAACAATTCAGTTTTTTTACCAAAAAACAAAAAGCAAATGTTGAGTGTCTTCACCTGAGAGGAGCACAAACACTCCACTTTCACGTCCAAGTGTGAGTCAACAAAGGGAATAGATGTAGAAGCAGATAAGAGCTCGTGTTTTAGGGTTCAGTAAACACATTTCCGCTAATTTGCTTTGGTAAAAAAAAACAGATTGAGTCCGGTACGTTTTCAGTTGATGTGACTTGCGGGAAGAAAAAAATGAAGCCTTTAGCTGCAGCTGAGTTTTGCATCATTTGCCGTCATTGGGCCAGAATAAAATTCATGGGACAAATAATTTCTTTTGCTTCAGATCAAAGTACAGGTGTGAGCAGAACGGCTGCTTTCTGGGAAAAAAAGAAGAGGAAGTCGAAAGGTGAAAGAGACGTCAACCAAGATGCCGCATGTATTCCGACCTGGGACGGACCCGGTGGTGGAGGCGCTGGATACATTTGAAACTGAACGCTCGGCAGTTCAGATGGAAGTTCTTTTTTCTTTCCAACAGAAGATAAGAAATGGACACGAAGGATCAGCACTCTGTTTCCAGGAATCATGTTTAAGGAATAGACATGAATTTCCTTCATAATCATCTTCATATGTCACCGCGATGTTCTCCTGCTAGTGGAGGTTCAAAAGTCATCATATCTGAATGACACAATTTGTCGCCGCGTTCCAAGACGGTGTTGAAGGGTCCAGGAAAACGGAGTGAGGCGAGGGTTCCAAGATCAAGAATCAACTGCCAAGATCAACTTTTAAAGCCAACGTGAACAACCAGTGAGACGGATTTGCCCAGAATAATGGAAACATTGAATATCTACTATTCCTCGACAACTGTTTTTCCCCTTCTTTCTACTGATGAAGACCATGTGACGTTCCCCAAAGCTCCAGAACAAATGAAACATGAGAGGAGATTTATCAACGGCTGTTTCTGAGGTTCAACAATGAAACTGTCAAGTCGGAACAAAAACACACACGCGGCAGTTCTGCAGGCAACTGGAACGAACTGGTTACAGATCGGGAGCGATCATTGTTGAGGGATTCCAACTTTGCTTATTACCTCCGCCAACTTTTTTTACCCCTGGTCCATTTGTTTGGTTTGTCAGATGGATTACGCAAAAACTACAGAGCGCGTTTCCACGACACTTGGTGGAAGGATCGGACATGGGCCAAGAAAGAAGCCATCAACTTCCTGAGTGGATAAAGAGAAGGAATCACTCTCTTTTACTTTCCAAGATCAGGCTTTCTCCAGGAATCATTCATGGATCTTGATGGAAAAATGGACTGACATCTACGAGGGCGCCTTGACCTTGGCGGAGATAATGTAATGCTCATAGTCAAAGGCTTTGCACAGGAAAACATATGTAACCTCTGGAGGGGACACGTCATTTTCACTGCCACGAGATTTGTCACAATGAAGAAGTCTTGATGTGTCGTTCCACGGGTCATGGACGAAGAATGTATGGGGTCTTTTATTTTGAAGGACTTGTTGCACGTGCGTTAGGACACTGGGTTTGCGACTGATTCGTGTGTGTGTGTGTGTGCGCGCGTGTGTGCGTGCGTGTGTGTGTGTGTGTGTGTGTGTCTGCTCGCTGTGTGTGGGTCCTTTGCGTCTCGTCCCCGATGTCCGTGCCACAGCGAGCCGGGCGGCAGTCAGATCGGCCATCAGTGTCGAGAGCCTCTTTAGTCTTTGCTCACTTCTGGAAAACCGCCACCTCCAATCACACTGATGCCGTCCTCAGCTCACTGATTCCGACTAATCAGGAGTGTTTTCTGCTGCCGCCGCTCGCTCCTCTCTCTCCTCTCCCCCTCTTGATTTCTTCATTTACTTTAACAGTCTCAGTCAAGCTGTGTCGCAGTAAATGTCACCGTTTCCTCTCCTTCACCGTCAGGATCTCGAATAAAAAAGTCAATCCTCTCTGATCCGATCACGCTCTCGCCTCTTCTTGACCCGGTGTGTCCTTGATCCATTTGTTAGGATAAGCAGAAGGGAGATAAGACGAAATATGGGATGGAGACGTTTGGACGGGGGCGGGGGGATTATGACAAACGTAATTAGAGAATATGATTAATGAGCGGCACATCTTTCGTTTCTTTTGCAGAAATGTTGGAAACAACAGGAGGCGGACGGACTGGAAACCCGCAGCCTCAGCGAGATGCATCGGCAAAGATCCGCGTCACCTGCACGGAAACAATCCTGGCGTCCAGGATGAAGGCGAAATGAAAAGAGGTACTGTAATATGACGGGGGGAAAAAAAAAATCAACATAATCATGTGCATAATCACAACGCCGGCACTATGCTCTCCCCGCTTGAGCTCATAACGCCGATATGAGATTGGAGTTTATTGCATTAATCATGTAAACGTTGCTCCCGTGATTAAAGCAGAACTCGCTGTTTATTGCTTGTAATTGTATTCGGGTCGGGCGGCGCTCCCAGGAATACATTAATATTTGATGAACTGACTCGGGATCAGGGGCATCGGGAGCCGCGTTCCCCCCTTTCATGTCGACGTGGGCCCGCGGTATTGGAGCTGACCTGGGAGCAGCGCCTCGTCTCTCTCGACTTCACAGAGGCACATTTCAATATACACGTCCAACCTGTTGGCGCGCAATATTCGTTTCACTCATCCCTCCCTTTTTTTATTTTATTTTATCAGCAAATCCAATATGGGGCATGAAAAGCATGTGCATGCATAAAGAGGACCAGTCGTACGATGGCTCGTGCGACGGGGGCGGGGATGTGCACAGTGTTTAGAAAGAAACGCGAGAGGATAATGCTTTTAAAAGCAGCACTTTCATCATGTGATACTGTCGAGCTTTAGAAACAGAGGAGACAGATGGAGTCGTCACCTTCCTCTCATGATCTCACTTACCGACACAGAACTGTGGTTGGAGAGACACAACGTGGTCGGATGTACAGTAGAGTCCTATTTCCTGTTTCCTCTGACGGTGGCAGATGTACAGCGGAGAAGCCAAAGAAGATAAAGATGAAGTGATTATTTGTGTTTCAAACAAAATAGTCTTCATTTTCATTTTCATAGTTGAACGACCGCATTCTCATCCTGTTGTCGGCCTCCGACCGAAACCTCCCCGAGAACCAAGCAACAGAGTTTTTACTTAACACAAGGTGAGATGTAAATGTTATCGGAGAGCGTTTAGAAGGATGTAAACGTCCAAAAGGCCTGGATGGATCCACTGCAGCTCGACGCATGTCTGAAACATCTGAGCTCGGTAAACACGTGTGAAGGCCTGTGCAATGCATCGCTGGAAAAAAATTGACAAAACCTCTCAAAAATCATATTTTTTGATGAATGCAGCCGGACAAGAAACACACTCGTATGTCGGCGCGTTTGACACACACACACACACACACACACACACACACACACACACACACACACACACACACACACACACACACACACACACACACACACACACACACACACACACACACACACACACACACACACGTGTGTGACAAGTGAAAAACACACCACAAAATGCTGTTTATGCAATCTGTCATCGTAGCGTGTATTGACGGCTCGGTGATGCAATTATGCAGCGGTCGCTCTGAACGCTGACTCTGTGTTTTTTCTTCTCCGTGGAGCTCTGACCCGGAGGCCCTGACACCCCCCCCCCCCCCCCCCCCCCCCCCCCCCCCCTCACCCCCACCCCCCTCCCCGGTCACATGACTGCTCCTGACCGTCAGACCACTGTCACATGGAGGGAATGTTCAGTTTTTCTTCCTTCTTTCTCATTTGCAGTAAATAGATGTGTTGCAATCCTGTTAAGGTTGTAAAATGACTTGCAAAAGAATGAAAAGAACCACACTACAAAAGAAGATGGTCGTGGCAATGACTGAAACAATAAGTAATATTGCACATGTTCCTCTGCGACCATTTCTGACTGTTCTCGGTTTTAGCCGAAAGTCCGTCAGCGTTCAGACGTCAGACTTTTTTAAAGATCTATGACCGAAGCGTTCACCGCACGTTTGTGTCCTGATGCCGTGAATCTTGTTTTCATGATGAACGGTAGAAAACACTGCGGAGCGGTGGAGGGAGGGAGGAGGAGGAGGAGGAGGGTTGGAAGCAGCTCAGAAGATTCCTCAACAACGAGAAACAGATGACCGTGTTCCTCCTGCTCCACCGTCTGCACGTGCGCGCGCGCGCCAGTGTGCTTTCTCAAAACTTTATTGCTCACACATTTGGACGATGGAAGCTGCAGCCTGCTGTACTTTGGCAGAGCGAAGGCACAATACTGCGAAAGGGTTTTTCCTCCTCGCAGTCAGATTAGTTCTTTCAGAGCCCTCCCTCGCTCGGCCCTGCGGCGGGTTGCACAGAGGTGAGTGTGCGTGGGACGGCGTTGCTGTGGGACTGACAGGGAGGCGACGGTTCCTCTCCAGCCAGTAAAACCAGCTCACGGAGTTTTGTCGAGAGCGGTCGCTGCCTGGATGTTATGAAACAATATCTTCTCTCCCCCCCACCGCTCAGAGGCGAGTCGTCGTCGTCGTCGTCGTCGTCGTCTTCTATAAAACCGCCCGTCCAGAGATGATGATGATGATGACATCATCGCTGGCTCTGCTTCGTTAGGAGTTTGTTTTTAGCTCCGGTCCACAGCTGACTGCTCCGCTACGAGGTAGTTATAGTTGATTCAGCTGTAGGGAAATTCTGTCTTTCTTGCTGACAGAAACAATGTTCCTATCAGCTGTTCTATAGTGTTTGAGTATTTGGGTTTAATCTATGGAGGCCCCCGAAGGTCAAAACAACATTAACGCGTAACGAGTTCTGAAAACACGACAGTTTGTGAAACACATTACACATTATAGAAAACAAAATGACGTTACAGAAAAAACACACTATAAGAAATGATGTGTTTGTGAACTGTCGTTGTGTGTTGACCCTCAGGGCCACCGTACTAAGCTGATTTTAGTCCATTAGCAAAGAATTTATCAAATTAATAGTTTGAACCTGCTTGGTTTTTGGGAAATTATAAAAAATTGATTGATAAAGGTGAATAATAGTGAACATGTAAAACACACTGACATACAGTAACAGTAAGACTTGACTTTACTGTCTCTCCCCGACACACACACAGATTTTTACAGTTGCATCACACACACCCATAAATATCCCGCCGCCACAGAATGATGAATGAGCCCCTGACTTTGCCCGTGTGCCACGTTGACCTGGGAAAGACCGTAATTCAATTCCTCTAGGTTTATTTGCGAAGCGCCGAATCACAACATACATTATCTCCCGGACATTTACAGTGTGAGGTCGCGACCTTTACGATATTACAGAGAGCGAGAGAGGGAGAGAGAGAACGCCACCCGTTCCTCACTTTGTCTTTTAATAGACACACACACATACTCACACACTGAGGCGGTGGACATGTTTCATCAAACTGGCGAACAACGCGGCGTCCTGCCCTCGGCCGGCCCCGCGGCAACCTGGGAAATGGAGTGTGCTGGCTCGCAGTGACCTCTGCACCGGAGAACTGACTGGGGGGGGGGGGGGGGGGGGGGGTGTGTGTGTGTGTGTGTGTGTGTGTCGAGTGGCAGGTGCTGGTAGATGGGGGGGGGCAGTTATTGGTGACCGGCCCCCCGAGGTGAAGGTCCACAGATGCGGGTCGGAGATTGTTTCTCCTCCTCGTGTCGGATCTGCAGCTCTTTAATTGGCTGCCGCTCCATCCGACCTCTGACCTTTCGGCACAAATGACCACAGCACCTGAGACTCACTTTTCCATCAGGTGTTGTTTAGGGGAAGGGACTTTTCATGGACTGATTTATGTCTCTGGATCAATGCAGAGGCCACGAGGGGGGAAGAACACGTCCACCGCCACTGACATCTGGGGATTCTTGTGGCATTTTGCAGCAATATTTTCTGTTTCATTTTCCCTTTTCGTCATCAGAATGACATCTGACCAGAATGTGTGGGACTCGTGTGTGAGGCTCTGCAGTCCGTCTCTGACGAGGCAACGAAAGCAATTTAAAATCCTTTTTATATGTTTTATTTTTTTGATGAATTGGTTGTGACTTTTAAAAGTCCTTTACCAGAACGGATTCAAAAACATTTGGACTCGAATATAGAATTACTATTTGACAAAATCACTAAAAGCTGCCGGTTACATTTTTTTTTTATACAAATTTGGTCTCTCTGGTGATATTATACGAATATTTCACAAATGGTTTCCCATCAGCCTCAGCTGCACTTTGTGTTCATCGCTAATTAGCAACTGTTAGCTTGCTAACATGCTCCTCGGTGATAATGGTAAACTTCCCTCACATTAGCATTGTTGTCATGTTAGCATACTCGGCTTTCGACTAACTTCCCCTGCATTTTTATGCATTGTCACTTTATTTTTAGTACGTTCTGTCTGTTTTGACTGCTCGTATATTCATATTTATATCTTTTTTTTTATTGTATTTTGATTCACAGTTAATTCCATATGTTTTTATAGCTTCCATTTAGGCTTTTATCTTTTGCTTTATAGTCATAATTTTATTATACTTGTACAGTGACAGTAAAGTCTCTCTCTCTCTCTCTCTCTCTCCTCTGTTCATCCATAGAAGACGTTCTCTTCTGCTCTAACGATAGAAATGTATAATATCGATAACAAATGTCACGTTCATGCTTATTCCATAGATTTTTTCCACATATAGAAATTGAACAGTTAAAAATAAGCCACTCGAGGAAACAGAACATTTTCTGATGAGACGACATCAAGAATTATTATGCTTTTCTTTTTCGTACAGAGGACAATGGAGCTAAGTTGCTTTTGTTGCACATGTACGGTTCTGTTTTTTGTGACACGATATACTGTATATGACAAAAGATAGAACCAAAAAAAAACATATATTAAAAAATAAATCAAATTTACGTAACGATAGAACAGAACTGTGTCAAATGCAACATTAATATTTCATGTGAGTATGTATGCGACAGTAAAACATGACTAAACTTTCAGATATAGAATTAAATATACTGGTTATATTTTATGATACAATATTTATTCCGTCCAACCCTCCATGTTTGAGTTTTTTGGGGGGAGCATGAAAACAGTGATATAATATAAAATATTGTCCGACACCGGTATCTTCGTGTCAGAGCCTGGTTCAGAGCCCGCGTGACGACCGCTTGCATTATTTTTTATTCATGATACGAGTGAATCTGTGTGGTGCATAATATGCTTTTTAATGCTGCTCGCACAGAGAAAAGAGATGGAGAGGAAACTGGGTGAACCGGTGGCACCGAGATATAGAGGAGGGGGGTGAGAGCGAGTGGGAGTGAGAGACAATGACGTACAGAGGAGGAGAGAGAGAGAGAGAGAGAGAATAAATATATATACTGGATATCACAGGAAGCAATGAAAACATCTCCCTCCCTCTCTCTCTCTTCTCTGTCTCTCCCTCCCTCTCTCTCTCTCTCCCTCCTCTCTCTCTCTCTCTTCTCTGTCTCTCCCTCTGTCTCTCTCTCTCTCCCTCCTCTCTCTCTCTCTCTTCTCTGTCTCTCCCTCCCTCTCTCTCTCTCTCTCTTCTCTGTCTCTCTCTCTCTCTTCTCTGTCTCTCTCTCTCTCTCTCTGTCTCTCTCTCTCTCTCTCTGTCTCTCTCTCTCTCTCTGTCTCTCTCTCTCTCTGTCTCTCTCTCTCTGTCTCTCTCTCTCTGTCTCTGTCTCTCTCTCTCTCTTCTCTGTCTCTCTCTGTCTCTGTCTCTCTCTCTCTCTTCTCTGTCTCTCTCTCTGTCTCTGTCTCTCTCTCTCTCTTCTCTGTCTCTCTCTCTCTCTGTCTCTCTCTCTGTCTCTGTCTCTCTCTCTCTTCTCTGTCTCTCTCTCTCTGTCTCTGTCTCTCTGTCTCTGTCTCTCTCTCTCTCTTCTCTGTCTCTGTCTCTCTCTCTGTCTCTCTCTCTCTGTCTCTGTCTCTCTCTCTCTCTTCTCTGTCTGTCTCTCTGTCTCTGTCTCTCTGTCTCTCTCTCTCTCTGTCTCTCTCTCTTCTCTCTCTCTCTGTCTCTCTCCATCTCTCTCTCTCGCTCTCTGGCACAGCACCAAAGAGGAAGTGAGAGTCGTGGCACTTCCTGTTAAAAGTTTGTCCGCCACTTTCATGAGCCGCAAAACACAAAACGCAGCACAACATTCAGTAGAGGTGAAGCAACACTTTCAGTACGTCACTGCTCATGTTTCAGAGAGTAACGACATATTTTACTGCCGAACCACGAAGTGGAAATGGAGAATGTGGCTGAATGTTCGTCAGTTTTGTTAGTGGAGTTCATTCAGTGTGGGGGGTTTTTTTCCTCCGTTCTGGCAAATTAAGGGGATTTATCATATTAAATAAAGACTTCAGGGACTAAATGAAGCAAAAGCTCAAAAAGAAAACAGGCTTTATAGCGAAGATGGTTTTAATTCTGTGGATCTGTGGCAATAACAATAACTTGTCGTCAGTGGCAACCAGCGGTGTCAATCAGTCAACCAGAAGGATGAAGGAGGAGTTTAACAGCCGTAGCAAATCATTTATAATTTGAATATCATCTTAATCATTACTACTAATAAGAAAGTCATGGAAAAATCAATAGGAATATATTGCATGGTTTAAATGTGCAAGAAAAATGTATTCCGTAATGTTTATTAAGTCTAACTTTTTCTTAAGTTTATTTACTAGTTAGTTCATTTAACAACATTCAATGTTTTCTTTTATTAGAATTAGCTCAGTGGGAACAGCTGTTTTTTTCGGAGCCTTAAATAAAAGTGAAACTCTTTATTTTTACTATCGATATATTTATTGACTTGATTGCACATTTCCCGTCAATTAGCCGCCGCCGCCACCGCCGCCGCCTCTCCCACAGTCACATCTCAGTCCACTGACGGTTCGTCCTCACCCCAGACTCACCCTCTCACCCCCCCTCCCCCCCAGATGGCAGATGATTAGCTATCGATCACCGGTTCACACAATCGTTTGGTCGATGCTCTAATTGCCTTTTTTTTTCTCTCTGTGTGGGCTGCACAGGGAGGCGATCGATTATCAGCTAATGAGAGACGCTGGGCGGGGGGGCGGGGGGGCGGGGGGGGCCAAGGGCCGGTTGTTCTTAAAAAAAGAAGAGTGTGTGGTGCAGAATATGAGCTCTCACCCTTCTGCCTCCGTCTCTATTAAATCGTCTGGTTGCGATCATCCCTGCATCTCGCCTTCGTTATGGCCCACACAGTATTGACCTCGAGTCCGACCTGTCAATATCCACACACACACACACACACACACACACACACACTTCGACGCCGCTGCTCTGTTGTGGAAAAGTAAAGTAGTAAAGTGATAAACCTTTGAAGCTTTGAGTTTACATTTCAGTTTTCAATCACTTCTTTTGACCTTAGTTTCTTTCTTTGAATGGTAAAAAGTATCTCAAGGTTTTTTTAATATCTGCTCTATCAGAAGAGAAATTGGGAACGTCTCAGTTCGTAGAGAAGGAGCTGATGTAGTGTGATATGTGGCCTGTGGTGGCGTCGTCAGACCGCTCGGATACTCTACTGTCTAAATGAAGTGATATGATTGGCTGCATGAAGAACTTCTGTCTTTACATCAACAAATAAAACCAAAGAGGTGGGGTTGATTTCTGTCATTTGAATTATTTTGAATAACGTAAAACTTACTTTCCCTGAGTTTTCTAGTTGAACGTTTCAGGTGTGTTGCAGGCACCTGTAGCCACGCCCATCAGTGATGTCATCATATGTTTTCTACGTAAGAAATGTGATTTACAGATCCACAAAAATATTCAGTCCTTCAGATTTATGTATTTTAATTTCAAATGAAGCCTTTTTGCCTATTAGTTGTTTGTGTTTTTTTATATATATTTCTACGTTACATGACGCTGGAAGTTACAGTGATGAAACTAAAGAGCTCGTCCTCCGCTCTCTCCTCATCCGGTCGTCTTCCTGTTTTCCCTCTCTCCCTCTCTTCCTCTCACTGGGCGAGCGAGTGGGCTGCATATTGATTTTCACTGTTGAACTTGCGTGGCTCTTTCTCTCTCTCGCTCTGCCTCTCGCCCCCACAGACACAAACCGACGGAGAAGTTGATTAGGAGCAGCTCTAAATATATCCTCACCCTCCTCACCCTCCTCTTCCTCTCTCTCTCCCTCACCCACTCACTCTCCCACACACCGGCTCCATCGCTCATTCGCCGCGTTCTCTCTCTCTCTCTCTCTCTCTCTCTCTCGGCCCGATTGGCCTGGACGCTGCTGCTCTGCCAAGCGCTTTCTCTTCCTCTCTCCATTTCCTCTCCACTCCGCTCTGAGCAGCGTCATTTGTCAGAAGAAGAAAAAAGAAAGAAAGAGAGAGAGAGAGAGAGATACAGGAAATGTTGCCAGGTTTCGGTTGGCTGAAAATCATATGCGATACTTCCACAAATTCAGGATTCACACGTTTTTTTCAGAGCTGTTTTTCATTTTGTGGATCTTCGGTGGGGAATAGACATGAACATCACACACACACACACACACACACACACACACACACACACACACACACACACACACACACACACACACACACACACACACACACACACACACACACACACACACACATTATTATCACCTGCACTTGACCTGAGTGAACTCTGCACATGCACACATAAACATGTATGAGTATGTTCAAGAAAACACATGCAACATATAACCAGAACACACGTCGGCACCTGATTCAACTGAAAAATACAAAACTTTTTTTTCTTCCTATAGAGCAACTTGTTGAATTAGTCCAACAAGGACAAGAGAGAGAAACGTGCGAAGGAAAGAAAACAGAAAAGCTCCGTGTGTGTGTGTGTGTGTGTGTGTGTGTGTGTGTGTGTGTGTGTGTGTGTGTGTGTGTGTGTGTGTGTGTGTGTGTGTGTGTGTGTGTGTGTGTGTGTGTGTGTGTGTGTGTGTGTGTGTGTGTGTGTGTGTGTGTGTGTGTGTGTGTGTGACACTGACGGATACTGAAAGTGAAGAGAAAACAAAAAGAAATGCAGACAATGCAACGACCTGAGGCCGAACGCAGAACTGACGGGTCACAGAGAGAGAATGTGTTTTCACAGGATCACTGCAACAGGTCAGACTGAGGCTGGACTGTACCGCGGGAGGAAATCATTATTCTTCTTCTGCTTTTTTATATGTGTGTTCAGGATCCTTCCCGGTGTAAATAACGATTAGTGGAGATGGTGTTGGAGATGCTCAGCGTCCAGATGGGAGACGGAGACGCTCTGTTTGTTCTGCTTCTACTTCTGGCTTCCAGGAAGTAAACAGTGCACACGGCGGCTTTCTGCAGATTTAGCGGCACGCGGACAAACAAACAAACAAACAAACAAACCAACCAACACACAGACAAACAAGCTCGCCGGGTCGTTCTCTCCCCCCCCTCCCCTCCATTCTAATCTCTTTTGCCTTCCCCTGGGTTTTTTGGTGATGTGGCGCCGAGCAGCCAACCACGGCGCTCCGTCGTCGATGTGTGAAAGAAGGAGTACGTTCCTCATAAACGGAGACAATGAGCACGTGGGCGTTTGGCCTCAGGCGTATTTGACAGGATCAAATGAGTTGCGCAGAAAAGGGAAATTCTATCGTTTATGAAATAAATCCCCCTTTACTCATTTCATCCACCCCCCCCCCCCCCCCCCATTAAAGGGATTGAGGTAAAACAGGAATCTGTATTCAGTGGGTGGTTTTTAGATTCACTGACTTTTTGTTTGGATGTGAAATGCACATCACATATGCATGATGACATAAAGCTCAAGGCTCGTCCTCAGATCTGCCACGTAAAGAGACTGTGTGTGTGTGTGTGTGTGTGTGTGTGTGTGTGTGTGTGTGTGTGTGTGTGTGTGTGTGTGTGTGTGTGTGTGTGTGTGTGTGTGTGTGTGTGTGTGTGTGTGTGTGTGTGTGTGTGTGTGTGTGTGAATCCAGACTGTGCCTCTGCACCTTTTCTCCATCTTTTCCCTGACTCCCCACCACGCGGAAGCTGTTTGCCCCCTTCTCTCGTCTTAAGGTCGTGAGGTCACAGGTGAACTCTTAACGGTAAAACACGTTTAAGATAACAGACGGTCACCAAAGAGCTGAAGTAGAGTAAATGCATGAAAAGATAAAACAATCAGCCAAGAAAAAAAAACCACACGACAAAATAAAAACATGATCAAATAAGATAAAACCCCCCGAGATAAGTCGTAACCTGTTTTTTCCTTCCAGGGTTCCGTCTCCCTAAAAGCTCCACACTCAGTTTTTGACTCAAGCTTTGTTTTAAATTTTTAAAGCTCAAACTGAGACATCATCAGTTTTGTTCTTCCAGAAACGATGATGAGATGATAATTCAAATCTTAATCACGTGTCTCACCATCTTGTTCTCTCCTTAAGACAGGTGTGTGTATTTATATATGTATATACAGTATATATATATATTTCTAACTTGTACACACGCACCACCACCTTCTCCCACACGTCAGGCCTGTCACCGTTGATCGTTATGCACAAATTAGAACGTGTGCAGAGGTGAACGCGGTTCGTTGCGTGCGATCTCGCGTCCGTACGAACGCGAGAGACCGAAATAGAGACAGAGGAAGAGATGACAGCATCTCTCTGCTCTTCCTCCTCCTCCTCCTCCTCTTCCTCCTCCTCCTCCTCGGTGAAGCAGATGTCCAATTGAGTCTATTTAAAGCCCGCTGCAGTATACGGCTGCTGATGCTGAGCGCGCCGGGCTGTAGCTTTGCATTACCGTTACGTCTCCACCTACAGTGTGCCCGACTCTGAGTTCACGTCCCCAATCCTTTGCCCCCGTCGTGTGAGGCGGCGTTACCGATTGGCAGAACGTCCACCCGTGGTTTTTTCACAACTTCAAACTTGCACAATGACCATGCAGAGAAAAAAGCCGAGTTATGTGTCATATTTAGAGGTTGTTTTTTTCTTTTTAAGATCAAACTGCAGCAGTTTTCAAACTGTTTTGATTTTATGGATCATAATCCTGGAAAAAAACCACAGGTGCTGCAACAGCACAAAGACTTTTATTCCCTCTCGCTTCTGTTGTCCCCGACAATGATCTGACTCCCCTCCACCTCCCTCCCCCATCGGGGCTCATCTGTTGTTCCCCCCATGGAGCGAAATGGATGGGAGCCTCAGAATATAGGTGGGACTCGGGCCGCCCCGGGTCTCGTCGTTCTTCGACAGGGGGTGACGCATCTGCTGCTGCTGCTGCTGCTGCTGCTGCTGGCGTCCAGAGGAGGGGGAGAGACGAAGGAAGAAAATGGTTATAGACAGGATGTGGTGACACACAGGAAGTCAGAGCTGACAGACCAGATGCCTCTGCAGGGGGCAAACTGACACACACCAACCGACCACAGCCTAGTTTGAATGGTTTCTCTATTTGCGGGGTCCAAAAGAAGAGATCAGCCTAAAAGTTCAACACTTCCCTCAGCAGATTAAAACAAAGGATGTTGGACTGGATCCCTTCAGTGTGCCAGCTCAACAAAAAAACAACCCCAAACCCTCTGTCACTTGACACATTCATGAATAAATGAAAGAAGAAGGAGAAGAAGAAGAAGAAGATGGGTATAGATGAGTTGCCCTGGTGACGTTTACCCTCTACTCTACATCTCTGCATCTCCAGCGGCAGCAGCTTCCCTGTGCGCCACGGACCGGAGGAGGCGCGCAGGCTTTGTACAGGAGGGGGCGGGGGGAGGGAGGGAGAGGGAGGGAGGGAAGGAGAGAGAGAGAGAGAGAGAGAGAGAGAGACCCGTGACAGCGCTCATCACCCACTGAACAACCAGGACGGGTTGCATCCGAGCAATCGCTGTCATTCGCAGCCGGAGTGTACAAGCCTTTGCGCCGCTTTTTTTCTTTCGAAACCTTTTTTCTGCCGCACCCCCCCTCTCCCTTCTCTCCGTCTCCCGGCGCCGCCCGAGCCCCAGTCGAACCATGGTTTCTATAATTTCAGACCTGGACCCCCTGAAAAGCTGGAACGTGTTAAGGTAAGAGAGAAGGCGCCGATCCCGTCGGTCGGTCGGTCGGTCCGTCGGTGGGTCCGTCGGTGGGTCGGTCGGTTTGCAGACGCGCCATTGTGGGTTGGAACGCGGAGCGGGGACAGAGACAGAGACAAGAAGTGCTCTGGTGGTTCTTGTTGTTTTTGGGGTGAAAACTGAGGGTGGGTCTCTGGGTCTCTGGTTGTGCCTCGGCGGTGCGTAATTACGCGCATGTTGTTTTGCGCTCGTTTGGCCCAAAGTGTGCAGCGCGCGCGCCCTCTCCACTTTCCTTCTCTCTGTCATCATGAGTCTGACGGAGGCAAGCTGCTCCGTGTCCGCGAACATCTCCCCCCTCTCCTCTTCCTTCATACCTCCTCCTCCTCCTCCTCCGTCCCGGCACGGAGCTTCATCTCCAACACCATCTCCAAAAAACTTCGCCCCATTCCAGCATAGAAGTAGGAATATCACTCATTTATCACCCCGCCCTCCCTCCTTCCCTTACCCCCCCCCCCCCTTTTTGTTCTTCTTTTACCCCCCACCCCCCCATGATGAGTTGGTCCCTCCAACTAATACTGAAGAGCTTCAAAGGCTGCCAGAAAAAAAAAGAAAAAGAAGTCCTCCCCTCCAGGAATTTATCTTGAAACATTTACTCGTGGCTGGTTGCCTGCGACGGAGCGCGTTTAGAGAACATTAAATTTTATCTCCCAAAGCTTCAAAACATGTTTTTTTTTTTTTTTTTACTCCAGCGCTGCTCCAGCAACACGGCCATTTATTTCTTGGCAGGAGGATGAGGAAGAGGAAGAGGAAGAGGAGGAGGATACAAATTTGATTCACTGATCCTCCCCGTGAGGTCAAAGGTGAACCTCTTCAAGCTCTCACCTTCCGCCACGAGTCAAACAGCGATTAGACTCACGGGCTCAAATCACTGTGAATACATTCACTGTCATTAAGCATCGCAGCAAGAAAAAAAAGAAAAGAAAAGCTTATGAATTTTAAAAAGCCTGAATTAAAAATAAAAAAGGCCTCGTCCCTGAATATTTCCGCCCATTTGATAAATAAGTCATTATTCCCTCGACAGGCTCAGCTGCGGCAACGACGATCACAAATTCTATTTTAGAAGCGGAGAGAGAGAGAGAGAGAGAGAGAAAGAGGAGAAAGAAAAAAAACCTCAAGACCCTCGGATTATTCTTTTAATGCTGCCTCTCCCTCTCCTCTCTTATCATTTCATCCCTCCATCATCATCCAAAATGGGGAAAAGAATGAGTGGAGCAATGAAGAGCTGGCATATTTTAGTGAAGAGCTGATGGACGATGAGGGGGGGGGCTAAATGATGTCATTGTGATGACCATACACACTGAGAAATAGGGCGCACACACACACACACACACACACACACACACACACACACACACACCTCACGGTCTACTTGCTGAACGGGGACAGATCTCCTGGTGGCAATAAAAATGTCACTTTGGGCTAATTTTAGCAAAAGACGACAACCTCATATCTGATACGCGCCGTCGGCCTAGGCGTAGGGTCAAAGGTCAAATGCCGTGATTTTGAGTTTGAGACCTATAAATATATTATATCATGCCGACTATCGAGCAGGGATCCCAAAGAGGCTTACACTTCCTCCCCCCCCCCCTCCTCCTCCATCGCTTCTCTAGAGACAAACAGATTTCCGGATGAGTCGTTAGGACAGAAGGACGCGAGGAGCGAGATGAGGAAGTGAGGAAGGAGAGGCAGTATTTCCTTTCCCTCTCTCTCTCTCTCTCACTCTCATCTTCTCTTTATTAAACCTTTGTTCTTCCAGATTAGAGGCAGCAGCGGCTTTCCCCTTCCCCAAAGACGGCACATCTTAATAAAGAGCGGCTTTACTGCCGGCCCGTCGCTCACACTCTCTCTCGGGGTCACACGCACACACACACACACACACACACACACACACACACACGTTAACTCGCTCGCTCACTCATTTCCTCGCGCACTCACGCCCACGAACGTGCCTCTGAATCGTGGCTGATAACGAAGCACCTCGCCGATGTTCTCGCCGTCGTTTTCTCCCTAATGAGACTCACCTCCGTCACGCTCAGATACACACACACACACTCGAGCACACACACACAAACAAGCACATGCTTGATTTAGTGAGATGTGATTTTTCCAAGCCATGCTAACGCAGCTGGAACCTGAATGTCTCTTCTCTGCGCTTGAACGGCAGCGACAGCCGAGCGACCCAGAGGATTTTTGAAAATTGATTTTTTTTTTCGATTCTTTTTTTTTTTTTTTTTTTTGAATCAATGATTCACAAAGCGGAGGGAACTTTAAGAGCGACTGCGAGATGAAAGACGAGACGTCGCCGCCGTAACACAGTCAGGCACCGTGATATGCATATTAGCACAATTAGCTGATTAATGCAGCTCTGTGGAATTTGATTTGGTTTCAATGTAATAAGGAGTCAAAGCAAGTGTTATCTGATCAGCAGCGGGGCGTATCCTCTCTTCTGCAATCACCATCTCACACACACACACACACATATATTGACACACACACACACACACACACTTATTTCCGCGGTGACTGGATGTTAGGAATCTGTCCGCCGTGCCTCTCACGATGCACGCCACATATCTGAAGTGCAGTTTAGTTATTCCATAATGAGAAACAGCATGCATATTAATTCCATCTGATTACAACCAGCTCCCACACGCGCACACACACACACACACACACACACACACACACACACACACACACACACACACACACACACACACGACAAACACGAGGTGTGCTCTGTATTCAATTACGGAGGAGAGAGGAGAGCTCAGGTTTTTTAATTTTTATTATTCTGTTACCGTCTGGTTTGCAGATGCAAAGACATTAAGTCAAAGATAAAAAGATAAAAAGTGTGTTTTTTTCCAGAGAAAGTTGGGAGACAAGTGAAAATTCCCAGAGTTGACTCTCTTAAAAACTCTCTTCTGGGTCCGTTCCGCCGCCGTCCAATCACATCAGTCCGTTCTGTACCGACCGGCAGCTCCGGGAGGAGGGGGGGCGAGGATGTCCACAGCGAGAGGAGGGGAGGGGGGGGCTTGACCTTTGACCCTGTCGTGTTGGTTT
>NC_061526.1:23215000-23237500 GCF_022379125.1 Scophthalmus maximus
TCAAGCTGCACCCAAAGATATCAGTCCCATAAAAATGCCCCGTTTATTTATTTTTCATCAAGATCCATGAGTTATTCCTAATAAAACGCTCCCAATTTCTCATTTTTTCCCAAAGAAAGGGATTAAAAACATTCCAGGATCCCTTCTGTCCAGATCCACGTCAAGGCTCAGTGGTTTTTCTTTCTTGGCCCATGTCGCGTCTTTCGTGGGAATGTAGTTTTTTTGCGTAATCCCGCTGACGAACAAGAAGAAACAATCGAACCAACCAAAGAAAAGACCTCATGAACCTGTAGCCGTGTCCTGAGGGGCGTCATGGCGACGGGGCAATGGAGTGGGAGCTGTTCTGTTGAGGTTGGGATGCGAGGGGTCGGGGCGTCGACGTGAACAAGTGCTTTTTGGCTTGGAAGCAAATTTTTCTTGGGTTCTATTCAGATTGTGTTGTGGATAATTAATTATCAAGTCCGGGTTGTTTTTTTCCACCGGCTCCGTTTCAAAGCAGGTGCCTCAGGACGACCTGGAGTTCAGGTTGACGTCACATTAGTGTGAAAGTGACGCCGGCGTCTAAATGTAGAGCGAAAAACAATCTGGATTATCATTTGGAACATAGTTATGCAGCAGTGATTCTGTTGTACCTCCACTCTGCAGCACAGAGGGATATTTCATTACATGTGGCATTAATGACATTGTAATTTTGTTGGGAGTTATTCAACAATCCTTCGCCACCTTTGTTGTGGTTCCAAGGTTTCATCAGATATACAGATGTAAAGATGAAGAAGCGGCTGAGCTTTCAGAGGTGAATGAAACGATCAGTGACTCAACTGTTGACTGACTTTTTTCGAAACTCGCTGCGGGAGTTTCCGGAAACTCACGGTCATGAAAAGTCAGTTCAGCCGCCGAAAGAGGAAGTTGACGAAGCAGAAATCACATCACAGCGTCTCGCATCGTGACACACTCCTGCCGGACCTGTGCCCTGAGCACGTGACGTTGTTACCATCCAAAGTTCATTTGTGTAGCAGAGCGTCAGATCTCCGCAGAGTGGACGGAGCTCAGGGTCGCCGCTCGCCGCCGCTTGACCTGGCCGAGTCCTGGCACTTATGAGTAAAGGTGGAAATGTCGAGAGAGGTTGAGGAGCAGTGGAAGAGAGCGGGTGAGAATTCAAAGGAGCCAAGACGGTCGAGTTGCTGCAGTGTGTGTGTGTGTGTGTGTGTGTGTGTGTGTGTGTGTGTGTGTGTGTGTGTGTGTGTGTGTGTGTGTGTGTGTGTGTGTGTGTGTGTGTGTGTGTGTGTGTGTGTGTGTGTGTGTGTGTGTGTGTGTGTGTGTGTGTGAGACTCAGGAAGGAGCCCTGCAGCCGCCGTGGTCATTAGATCTCAAGCAGGGTGGGAAGCAGAAGCAGAAGCAGATTACTGACAGAGTCAATGTAGAGATGTAAGTAGACGCGCCACTCGAACCGGGCGGAGCGACTCACGCGAAGACTCGAAACTCGCGTCGCTGGCTTCACTCGCTGGAGGTGATACGTTTGAAGGGAATTAGCGCGGTCATCCTCCCTTCGTCAGCGACGTCCTGCCGTTGTATCAGTTTCCCATCGACACGCCTGTCTGACTCTTTACATTTAACACCTCATGTTCATTTTTTGTGCTTTATTCGCTTTTGCACAAACGATCCTGCGGCCCAACGCAGTTTCTCGGGGCAGTAACGAAAAACGGCATCAGTCTTATAAATCAAGGATATTCATGAGCTTGATGAATGCAGACACTACGTTGACTTGCATGAATAAGAATGTCCAAACTGAAGCCATCACCACTTCCTGTCTCACCCCAACACTCACCCAGTTATGGACCTTACAGTAAGTCTCTGTGGGGACATACCTGTTTGTCCCCATAATGTGGATGCACTTATTCGTGTCCTCACTCTGTCATTTGATACAACTACACACACACACACACACACACACACACACACTTGGTGGGTGGTTGAATATCCTGCCCTCACAGCCTCGAGTATATTTCTGGCTTTTCTTACTTGGAACATTTCTTCTTTTTTCTTTTTCCTCTTGCCACCGTTTGAAACAAAGCATCTTTGGATCTTTTGTTGCGCCTTCTCTCTTTGACATAATCCCGGTGTCTGTTGCCGTGGTTACACCGTCTTAATGTGCCATTGATGTGACTGGATGTATTAAAAGCATCGCTGACTCCCGGCGAAAAAACTTTGAATGTGTCTCTCTCTCTCTCCGTCTCTGTCTGTGTCTCGAACTCGGCGACGATCATGTTTTGTGTGTCGAACACGAGTGCACTTGTCTGTGCCACTTTGTTATTGATAGGATTCAACTGATAGCATGTTATTTTTGGAATCCCGGCTTATACGAGCGGCTTTCTTACACTGTTCTTCGCTGTATTAAAATGCTGTAAGATTCACAGAACTACTTTTTGCCTCTGAAAATCCATCCAGCCCATAACGACAAACTCAAACTCTCCATTAAATCCAACAACAATTGTGTCTTATTAAAATGTATGAACTACAATTAAATCAGGTGCTTCAGATACTCGTGTTAATTAAACCGACATTGAACGTGTAGTCGTAACAGATGTATTGTTGTAATTCTAGTGCATGTTGTCACACACACACACACACACACACACACACACACACACACACACACACACACACACACACACACACACACAAAGAATGTGCAGGCAATGAGCTCCGCCACAGCAACATTATGACAACATTTCATCTCATCCCCCTCGACGCCGCGCTTTTGGAAGATGACGGTAATTTGGAAGCGATGTTTCGAAGGCCTTGGGTTTCTCTTCGCTCGCTCGCTGACGGTCCCCGGTGCGCCGCAACATTACAGCGAGACTGGAGCGTGAACGTATGGCCGGCTATTAAATGGCAATCACACACAGAAGAGCTCTTTTATAGACGGAACACATTTCTGCTTAATAGCTCTTGGAGCGGAGTCGTCCAAATATGACATTTTCGAATGAAAGCCCCTCGGAACGACCGGAGGCCCATTAAAAAAATCCTGAGCCGAGATCTTTCAATTTGTCACTTTTTGTTTGGTACGTGACGTGGGTCAGAATGGAATCTGGATTCACAGCTTAGTTATGTGATCAGGCCTCTAAAGATTTTACGAGTTTGCATTCGATCGTCCGTGAGGTTCTGGCTTCCTGCTAATAGCGTCACGCGCAGTTAACTCGCCGTACATCGCGGCGGTCGATGTTCCAGCTCGCTCGCGGCACCTCCGCCCCCGGTCTGGAGGAAGCTTGTGAGTCTGTACTCTGCTCTTGAACATGAGATTACTGGAATCTCGCCCCCCCCCAATGGCTGCTTGAGGGCGGAGTTAATGTCATCAGCAGGCCCCTCTGCTCATCCCTCGGCGTCCCCGCTCCACCCTGCTCCATTAATTTCAAGTGCTACTCATATCCCCCCTTTATTTTCCATCTCTCAGCCCCCTCCCTCCCTCCCTCCCTCCCTCCCTTCCATCATCACCTTGGTGCACCCAGCCCAATCTCTGGCGCTCTCCCGGCTCATTTTGAGCTGTAATTGGACGGGGGTCCTGGGGGAAGGCCGCCAGCACGCCCCGGTGCCTTGCGTCCCATTTCCAGAGTGGAAACACGCCCGGCCATGGTCGATAAGCGCTGCTCCGAGTCACTCCCGACAATCCCTTCTCTGCTAACTTTCAATGGGTTGAATGACTTGGCCTCGCTTTGAAAACAAGTGTTCCCTAAGAGCCCGAAAATAGACCCGCGGCAAAGTGTGCACCAACGCCTGAACATTCCCATTCAGTGGCGGGAACTTCCGCATGTCGCCTCCATCTTGTGTCCTAAACACATATTTGCAAAACGAGTGAAAAACTGTTTCCAATGAAACTCAAATTGTTTGGAAATTAGGAAATCAATTTTTATTATGACTGGTGCGATTCATTCATGATCACGATCTCAAAACAAGGTCATTTGTTAGGAAACAGTTTTGAAAATCTTTAGTGCGCCGACCAATTTTGTCCCTTGTTAAAAAGAAAAACAAGTTTTTAATGTTTATTGGCAGGAATTATATACAGTATATTATGTCTTATGGATTGAATAACAGCAATGGTTTGCCATATTCTAATAAAAAATAATTTAGAAAAGCTATTTTAACTAATGGCTAAGAGGAGATGCCAAAGGACGTTAGACACCAACCAAATTGGCCTTTTCACAAATTGACGACTTATAAATTACAGCATTGCATCTGTAAAGCATTGAAAAAATATTCATGAAGTTTTGATTTCAAACTCGTAAGCTAATTTCAACTCACTCACGCCGCGTGACGCTAGTTGTGCTAATGACGCGACGCGAACAACACAAAGATTTGCTTCATTTGCTTCCCTCCCATATTTGCGCGACGCGACGTAGCTAAAGCGGATTAGCGTTGAGTTCCTCCAGGCGGCAAATGATCCAAACACAGTTTTAGGAGAAAGTGGCAACAGAAAAAATCAATGAATCCCCAATTTTTTGCAGTGAAATCTACTTCCTCCTCAGACCCACAGTGACTTCCGGTATCATTCACCCTGTGCCTGTGGCCGTGAATCTCTGTCCACGCACATTCATACTGTATATCTGATGTGTGTCTGGGTCTCGGCCTGTGCCGTCTCTCTCCTCCAGCGGCATGAGAACCGCCTCGTCAGAAGCGCGGGAACGTTTGTGAGCGGCGAACAGAGGGAGGCTCCTCTCTTATTGCCCCCGCGGCTCAGTCCCAACTATCTGGAATCTCGCTCCTTATCTCCTCTTCATTATTGCCCAGGCTTGACGGGCACTTGACCAGTCGAGCTCCTGTGAAGCTCAGTGAAAACCTGCAGCGCCCCCCAGAGGCTGCCCCACTCCGGTTGCTAAAATCTTTTTGTGGGGGGGAATTTTCCTTGACGATAAAGTTCTTTTCCTTTGTCTCCGGGCATCTGTTCGTTCTGTGGAGCTCTCAGACGGCGTCAGAACACTTCATATAATCGTTCTCGCCGCTGACCTGTCCTCTCACCTGCTCTGCGACAATTACACCTGAATACCTGAAGTGTGTGTGTGTGTGTGTGTGTGTGTGTGTGTGTGTGTGTGTGTGTGTGTGTGTGTGTGTGTGTGTGTGTGTGTGTGTGTGTGTGTGTGTGTGTGTGTGTGTGTGTGTGTGTGTGTGTGTGTGTGTGTGTGTGTGTGTGTGTGTGTGACCGAGTAGAAAAGCGAAGAAGGCATGTCGGCGAGAGTGAGCGTTGAAGCTCGCACGCCAGCGGATGAAAGCGGCGGCGCCGTTAATAATTGAAAGAGTACTTAACGACAGGAGCGCTGCCCTCGCAAGACGGCTTTTAATAACCAGGAAGGTATCATATTTCCAGTTCTCCTCTTCTTCATCTCTTCATCCCCTCTCCTCCTCGCCGCCGCCACTTTCAGAAGCATCTGTCAGCCTTTTAAAAAAACATCCACACATAAAGGTGTGTGTGTGTGTGTGTGTGTGTGTGTGTGTGTGTGTGTGTGTGTGTGTGTGTGTGTGTGTGTGTGTGTGTGTGTGTGTGTGTGTGTGTGTGTGTGTGTGTGTGTGTGTGTGTGTGTGTGTGTGTGTGTGTGAACAATATTAAAGCTGGGCACATTGTGCTGGAAAGGATAGCGTGTAGCGTAGCAGCGCGCCTTTTGACAGCAAAGTCTATTTATTACGTCGTCCACATTTATCCTCCATGTCCCCGCCGTCTAGTTGAGAGATATGTATTTGTTTGCGGCGTTGCTGCGTCTCCTCTGCTCTTAATGCGCTCGCCGCCGCTCGCCCTCATTAATTCGCTTGATGGTCTTTGATTTGCCCGGCATCACTAAGTCGCATTAAGAAATGTATTTCCCCGCTCTTACTTAACGACGCTTCCAGAACCAACGCAATTAAATGCACATTTAAAGCGCTCCGAGGTTTTTTTCCTCTAAATGCACGAGCGGCGGAGACGGACGCTTGATTAGTGCCCTGCAGAAAAATTAAGCAGCCGGGGAAAAAGGTAATGCTGAGCTTCTTCTTCTTTCTTCTTTCTTTTTCCCGGTGAATGCCACACTTCTTTATTGCACTTTTCTCTTTTGATAGCATTGCACTCGTCTCGATAATTGGAGGCTAATAAAGGCTTTTTCACTCATATTTTATTCAGCGAACGCTGTCGGGCCCTAATTGTCCTACAATAGGTGGTGCTAAAAACGATTTGTATCGAAAATATTGGCTTATGCATTCATTTTCCTCACGTGGATTCTTTTAAAGGATTAGTTCACTCTAAAGGGACAGACGTATTTGCTCCCTAACCCCTTTTAACGTCTAGCCAATGCAAATGATTATGGTTTAATATGATTCTGATTTTTTTAAGTGGCTGCCGCGCTGCAGTTGTTCTGAATGTTCCACAGACCTGGTTGGTAACGATGGTAATGAGCCAGTATCTGGAGTAACAATCAGTCTGTTCATCTACAGATATTGTATCTCAAGGCCTGGACAAATAAAAAAACAAAACTTGTCCGCATGGCAAGATTTCACCCATCGTAGAATTTTTTTCTCCTTCTTGTAATTTGGCCGACCTGACCTTTAAGGTGTTACAGGGAGCTGGAGTCTTTTCTAGAGACATGAAAACAAACCCTGAGACGAAAAAATTCGACAACCGACACAAAAATCTTGCCATAATGAGCGAAATTAAACATTTGTTTTATGGATAAATAATCAAGGTTAGTGATTATCTTACCCTTTAACCTGATTTAACCTTAAGAAGCTGGTCTTCTGCCGCCATGTCGTTCAATATATAGGAGCCATTCTGACATGAACTCAACCACTCATGGCTGTAATATGAAATATTATGTGCAAACAGATCTGCTCTGTGAGTAACTGAATGAATATATACATAATATGCAGTTTGTTCATTTTTTTTCTCCCCTCTGATTTGTGCTCACCCATCTCATTTGCATACATCCATACCTCTTGAGCTCTGGCAGTTGAATGGAGCCCTAATTAAATAGTTGATCACACATTAATCGAATTAGTCCGGTTCAGGCGTGGTCATTGTGCGGCGAATTCATTTCTTCTGTCTTGTTATTGTGTTCTCTCGGCCCGGAGGCTGTCAGCGGCCCCAGATGGTTTTACTGTGGCTCGAGCTGCTGCTGCTGATCCAACCCGGAGCTTCTCCCTTTGTCTCCGCATCAGACTTTCATACTGCGCTCTGATCACAGCTACGACAGAAAGGGAGGCAGAGAGAGAGAGAGAGAAGGACGACGGAGGGGAAACATGGCATCAAGGGGTGGGAAAAAAAGTTGAGGGGTGAAAAGAAAAGGAAGAGAGAAGGATATTACCATTACCGTCAAGGGTGATCATCACCATATCCCAGTTTTCCATGAAAAGGCAACAAGTGGAGCCCTAATGGGAAATATGCAGATGTATGCAAATGTGCGTTGGATGGGCCGCCCCAAAGGCCCAGTGGGAGATTAGAGCTCTTCGGGATGGAGAGGGCTGTGGAAGGAGACTGGCACCGCGAGCTCAGCGCCGCCATATTAAACAGAAGAGGAAAAACCAAACCGTGGGCCAATTGTCGGGGCCTTGTTGTGGAGCTCATCTCCATTAATCTCACAAATGGATTCACACTGACGGCAGAAGACTCCAAAGTGATCTGTCAAAGCATATTGGAAGCCCGTAAAGTGATCCGTGATGGACATGTTTAATTTGATGGTATCTCTGCGAGGACGGGAGCCGCGGCTCCTATACTGGTTTTATTGCGACATCAGATGTGGTTACTGTTCTCCACACAGGAGCCCCCTCCAGGGCCCCTCCAGTGTGGAGTTGATGGATGAGTTCCCAGGGCCGCTATTTCACAGCCATTTACAGGGTTGATCAGCCTAAAAAGTGACTCCGGCAGGAAAGACAGAACAAGATGGAGAAGGAGAGGGGAGGGTAGAATCAGGTAAGACTATACCCTCCAGCTCCCCACCATTCACGCTCCACTTCCACATCTGATCCGCAGCAGACTGCGGCTGATGGCACCGAGGTGTTGCCGAGTGAGTTACAGATGTTAGTACAGATGATAGAGCGATGGGGGGGGGGGGGGGGGGTTGAGGTATTTAAGGCATCCAAGGCTGCACAAGTAGCCCTGAAGCCCTGGAAGTATAGATGTAAGTACCGTGAATTATCTTTTTTTTTTTTTAAAGAAATTGCTATGAAGTACCTGGCGGATGAAGCACTCTTGAGGCTTTGGTGGCCATTGATTTTTTTAGCACAAATGTCGAGCTACTGCTTTAGAAAAGATCTGGTTCTTCCATAAAAAGGTGTAAGACATTAACCACGACTTCCAGGGAGCATTGGAAGTCAGTGTCACACTTTGTGGTGTTGCGCAGCACTTTGCAGCTCTATATGATGACTGCAGGACTTTTCTGTGGCTTCACCAGACGACACAATTTTCTTGGTTGCCACCAGTCGCCAGACCCAACATTTATCCTTGACATTCTTCGAAAAGAACTAAGCAATTACTGCCGATATTTTTATTTATTTATCTTCACAATTGCATACGTCAACTCAAAAATCCTTAATCTGTCGTCACATACGGTTAAGGTTATTGGGGGGGGGTCATGTTTTAAAGGTCGACATTAATTATCAGTCTGAGACGGGGTGCAAAACACTGATTTATGTCGTGTAATTGAGACGCTACATGTGCATCCAGCACCTGATCCGCACGCACCCTTACTCTCCAGGATGCTACGTAAAGGTCACACTGCCTTCCTTCCTCTTTCATTGGCCCCGAACATTGGTGTTGCATGTAAATTGTGCACCCCCGGAATCTCCCGGCATTAAAAGCGAGTCCTTGGGATTCTAGGTTGTTCCAATTTCCGGCCATCTGCAAGATTTTTTTCAGTGTGGAAGCGATGTTATGACTGAAGCGCTGCACGGGCAGGTGTCGAGTGTCAAATGTTCTCATCCATACATAAATCTCTAGTGTTCTGTTCAACATTCCAACCAATGCTTTAAGGGCGTCCATAAATCAGTACAACGTCCCCCCCCCACCCCCCCAACCTTGTACAAGACTCTCATGCTTTTGTAAGTGGGGTGAAAAAAGTTGTATTTTTATTTAATTGCCCAGTGTTTTGGCCCTCGGTGCTTAATCAAGTAGGTTTGAAGACACGCAGAGAAACCATGAAGAGCTAAGGGTTGTCACGGGTCAACTGCAGCTCTCTCTCTCTCCAGTCTCATTCTCTTGAACCCTATTAGAGCAGATCAGGGACAATTCTCTGTTTAATTCCCGTTTCACGGTGGTTGTTAGTCTGCCAGCGTTAGCTTAACACGTTAATACTGAAAACGCGGTATGGGCCAATGCGTGCGTCCGGGTCTTCACGCTGTTTAAATCCCCAACAGACACAAAGAGGCAGGCGGCACAGCTGGACTTCAGCTGCCACGTTCAATTCCCTTTGTGCCTCCGCCTAGATAACCTTCTCTCTCTGAACTTTTCTGAAATGATTTATTTTTGGGGGGTTTGGGTTTTTGTGTCTTTCGCCCGGACCTTACTGGAAGAACGTAAAAAAAACGACTTTGTCAAGCAATCGTTCTCCCCGACAGTGGAAATAACCTTGGCTCGCCCCGTCTTTCACTTTCCCTTTCGCTCGCCTCGTCCCGTCACACTGGGCTCTAATCTCCCGAGCCCTTCAGGACCAAGTGAAACAAGATGTGATCAGCCTAATGTGATTCTCATGTATCAGCAGACTCTCTCTTCTCCTTGTCTGTTTTTTTCTTACATAACCCCTTTCGTTCCTTTCAAACAACGCCGGGACTCAGGGTTTTTTTTCCCCCCCTCCTCTTGCAGGCATGCTGTCATAGAGTGTGAGAGCGTTTAGGGACTTCTCCGCTGTATCCATGGAGAAAACCAAACAGGGATGATGAAGCTATGAGCCCAGGTTCAGGCACGGAGCCAGGCGCTGATTAAGGCTATTACTTCATAACTAGGCACTGCTGTTTTTTCGGGAAAACTCAGAGCGTGACATGCACCAATAAAGAAATATTTACAAGAGCTAATGGTGTTGGGGGGGGGGGGGCGTTGTCAGGCAGAAGAGAGCTGCTTCACTTGGAGCGTGTCTTTTGGTTCGTGGGGGTTTTGGTTAAAGCCCGACGTCCCCTGGGCTTCAGGCCGCTCGGTCAGGACGTGCTCCTGCAGCGCTGCCTTCTGTAATGCTATTCCTCTGCACATACACTACTCTCCCGTCACATCCCTCGTCCATCCCGACGTCCGTCCCCTTGTCCTGCTCGTTTTTTCAGTACATGGACTTGGTCCAGCTGTGAATCGGTCCGGGAGGTCTGGAGGCTTCAGACGACAACATGATTCTATAACAATCGAAGTAAGGGGTTTGCTTTAATGTGTGAGTCGTTTGCCGAAGTTCCTTTCTTCGGTCCATTTATGTTTCCCTGCAGTGACGAAAGCAGCCTTTTTCGGGTCCAAATACTTATCCAGGACTTATGTATTGAATTTTAATGCCTGAATGGGGAGCCATGACATTTTTTACTTATTACGAAACTTACTCTGTACTGTAAGAAAAAGTTGTAACATTTGCTCGAGGCAGAGAAGGTTGTTTTTTTTCTTTCTTTTTTGCCGATATAGAAGTTACCTAATAAAACTCAAGGGAGCTGCTTTTGTCAGATAAATGACACTGCGACATTTTGCAGGCAAAAGCTTTCAGAGAAATCCCCGTTCACTGCAACCTTCCCCGAAATGTCACTCCCTGTTGTTGCTTACGACGACAGGACCAGAGATCCACATTGGGGTTGGAGTGAATTCCATGAAACTACTCACATCAGCAAACAAGTTTTAAAACTCGTTCTAACCGATTCCATGCTCACGACGGTTGCGAATAATGTCGCTGAGGGATTTGATGAATTTTTATAAATACACTGAGAGACAATCAAGACACATCCATATTTGCAGGATACAGGCAAACAGGTGCTGGACATCAAGAATGCAGTCGCGTTTACAGACACAACCAGAGACCGTAGTACGAGCAGTTATCTTTTAACAGTGTGGATGCTCCTATGGTTGTCCTGATAATTATTGTATAGTTATGTTTGGATTGGAAGGCTTTACTATACAGTAGCTGCTGTCAGACATGTACTGAAGTCTGGACATTATCCTGACATTTTCCGGAGGGGCTGTATGTGAGAACGCAAACGTAGCTCTCGTCATTTTGCGTTGAGGTAAAGAGCCCGGAAAAAATGTCACAGTGACTAATTCATTCTCTACCAAACTGTGGAATTTCTTCTTTTTTTTAACCGGGGGTCAAACACTCCTTTATCACAAAACCCACAAGAAGCTCTCTTTCTTTCTTTTCCCTCTCTCCCTCTGCTCGTCATTTGTTTTTTCGCTTCCCCTCCTCCCGGCCGTGGTTATCTAACTGTACACAGGCTCCTACATGTGAAATTGAGCGAGCCCACTAGAGACGCTCTCACGGGGTCCTGGAGTGGGACTCGTCGACCAAGTGGGGGCAATTATGCAAATCCCCGCCTCACCCTCATTGGCCGGGGTCAAAGCTGCGATATTAATGATTAAGGAGCAACAGAGTGACAGCGGAGGGAGGAGGAGGAGGAGGAGGGGGAGACGGGGGGGATTGTGTGGGAGAGAAAGGGATTTGAGGGGAAAGAGTCTCCACATGTACCACATCACATGCACATATATTATACACACATGGCTGCATGAATGTGTGTCCCACCCCCACCACCCCTCCCTCAGTCATTCCATGTTCGTGCCTTTTCTGGTATTCGTTCAGCGGGGGAAGAATCAAGTCCTTTATCTCCCAGCAGTCAACACTTCCCGTTTCCACAGCGACCCCGCAGCAGCATCTGGGTTGTATCCGTAGCGACCCCGGAACCCTGACAGGCCGTAATCTGGAGTCACGGGCCCCGGTGGGGCAGATCCCCCCCCCCTTCTCTCTCTTCCTGTGTGTATGATCTTCTTCTTCTCACCCTCCAGAGGAACGAATGCCTCTGCGGCGAGATAAGAAAAAAAAGGCCGTGAGCAAATTCCATCAAAGTGGAGACGTACGCCAAACGTCCACATGGGGCTCGGGTTTCAGAATCTACACTCAAGAGTTTAAATGAAGTTCAGGCTGAAGGAAGATTCTTGGAGAATTCGGTGTGTTACTTAATAAAACTGCAACTTTTAATGAAGACACTCCAAGCAGTTTAGCGCCTTTGAGGCTGGTATCCTTTCTGACGCTGTCTCACCGGGGAGAGCGCAGGAACTTCTGTTGCCTCTTGAACTTTGTACAACTCTAATCCCTAATATAGACTTATCTACTTCTTGGATCAAAACCAGTGAAATCAGCTAAAACCACTTTAAAAGACGAGGGAAGACGGAACAAAATGTAACTCAGTCTCAAGTCACAAGTTCTTTTTACGTCTGTTAATTTGAGGGAAGTTGTTGTCTACCCATCTTGAATCTCTCCCACCAAACGGCATCATGTGCGTTAGCGCCGCCCTCCGGGCCGGAGTAGAGATGACGCCGATGAGCATTTGACTTTAAGATGACGGGATTGAAGTCAAACTGGACATTGGATGTTGTTTGTAGAGTTTGCACAGAGCGATGAAGGGTTGTGTGCAAATATGCGTTGGTAGTTGATGGGGTCTACATTGGTTTTTCTGCCTACACCAATGTGTTTGCACGTGTACAGTTAGACATTTGGAGCTGCCGACCCCTCATACCGAATATTTTACAGAAAGGAACCAGTACCCACTTGTTACTTAACCAAATAGTACAAGCTGCCACCCCCAAAAAAAAGTAGTTTGAGTGGCAGCCGAAGGCAACGATTTACTGCACCACAGCCACGAGTATAACTTCTGTGGTTACCAAGTCCTCCAGAAAAACCCACGGCTTATTCCTGTCAGTCAGTGGAACGACTGTAGCTGTTCGAAATCCATCCCAAGCTCCTCGCGAGTGCGGTGAAGTCGACCATGTGTGACTGTTCGCACCGTGTGATTGTTTTCAGCAGTCCCCCTCGCTCAAGATACTCGAGGGCGTCTCCATCTCGTTTTGAACAAGTGTGTAATGTGTTTTCCGCACACGGCCAAGTCGAGCAGGGGCCCGAGTGCGTCAGCGTTGGATCTCGGCGCTAGCGCCCGTTAGCTGGCAGCTGCTGAAACCGGAGCCCCTCTCCGAGGCGGCCCGACCCCCCGAGAGGCCGAGAGGAACCCTGCCAGAACTAAAGCAGGCCAAACCCTCCTCTCCTCCTTCTACTTAGTCTCCGTCTATCGTGTCCCCCTTTTTTCCTTCTTCCCCATTCCCCAAGCATGAGCAATTCGCAGTTAATTCAATTTCCCCCCGGCTGGGCTCACATGGGACAGCATTGGAATTCCGGTTTGTCATGATAAAATGATTACACGGCATTGTGTTTCTCCGGGCGCCTCCCAGCGCATTTATTAGAATCTGTCAGTGTCGATGTAGATCGGCCAGCCAAAGTGCCCGTCTCCGCCGCCGCTCCTCGCCCCATTCCGCTTCCCCTTCCCTCCCAGAAACTGGTTATTCCTTATGAAATACGTCGCTCCTGGCAGACGCATAATCTGATTACATCCGCTAGATTAAAAATATATTGAATTCCAACCCCCACCCCCCCACATGCTCACACGTTAACCCCCTCTTTCTCCACTTCCTGCCTCCTCCTCCTCCTCCTCCTCTTCCTCCTCTGGCCTCTCATCTCTCTTCCCCATCACCTGCCCTCCGATGTCTCAGAAAACTGAGATATGGACCAGTCATAGTGACAGATGTTGACACGATGATTGATTTCTTTTGTCTTTAATTTCAAATCCACGGAAGCGTCTCATTTTTTTATTCCAAAGGCTTTTCCAAGAGGGAGGAGTTTATTTACAGGTCAAACTGAGTAAAAACTATCAAACTACTATTGTCTACTATAGTATATTATACTATACTATATTATATACTACCGATGTATTGAAGAAGACGTATTTTACGTTTTTAAAAAGATTTGTGGACAAGATACTTTATGTGCAGACGTAGAAACGTTAAAGTTTTGTTCGTCATCGGCCGACACGTGGTCGGATGTTGATAAATCTGGGATGAGCTAAAACTGGCAAATAATATCTACGTCTCCACTTTGTTGGTAGCTCAACTGGTGCAGATGAAAAACGATTGATTCGTTCTTTTTATTTTCTTTGATGAAGATGTTTTGACAATTTCTTAGTCACATTTTCATCCCGAAAATGTAAAAAAGGACAAGATTAGTGTGAACACACTTTTACCCCAAACGTTGTTTCCTCCACGTCGCCTGACACATTAAGAAGACGCCGATCACCGCTGCTGACAGGAAATGAGCTTCTCTTCTTCTCTTCTCGAAAGAGAAAAGAAAGAAGAACACAAACAAACATAAATGAGCTTCTGATTCTGTCCTGGACTAATTATGTTGAAATTGGAAAAAAAAGTATATAAAGCCTGAAATTGACTCCTTTAATCTGATACTTGATTATCAAAAATGAACACAGATGAATTCTGATTTGTTTTGAAAAGGGAGCTGCCAAAAATAATCATCCATCTCTCCAGAGCTGACGCTATCGAAAGTTATAGAAGAGAAGAGAACCTCTCCGGCTCCTGCTCTCCCCTTCCCCTCCTCTCCCCTCCTGTCCCCTCCTGTCTGGATAATATTACAGCTTATTATTTTTCATATTTCCACCGCTCCCTTTGCCCACACCGGCCTGTCAGTCAAGCTGTCATGTGTGATTTGGAGCTGTCACTCCCGCTCTGGGGTTTCGGGCGCGGGGGTCCGATGGCTTGTTTACTGAGATGTGACTGGAGGTGTCATGCCGAATAAGCCCACCCTCACACCCCCTTTCTCCCTCCTCCCTCCTCATCCTCAAAAAACAACCCCTGCTCCGCGTGCCCAGGAAACCCCCGTGGAGGCGAGCGTCGGGTGGCAGAGTGCCTGTGCCAGGCGGGATGCGGCTAATGACCATCTCGCCATGCCACCGTCGCTTCTTTTTTGGGGGTGGGGGGGGGGGGTGTCGTGTTTTTAGCTCGTGCGCAGCCTCGGGTGCGAGCGTGCGTGTGCAGACTCATTCTCTCAGCCAACCAATTACTGTCCCGAGGAGCCGACAGCTGTCGCCACCATCGTCTTCTCTTTCACCGCCATTGCTCTTCCTCCTCTTCCTCCTCCTCCTTCATCCCTCCCTCTCAGCTGACAGAGGGGAGTCGGAGGGGAGCCTCAGCCCCAGGTCCTGCTCCCTTGGGGAGTCATTACACCACAGTGGGACTCCTCTCTCTCTCTCGCACACACACACACACAACTTGTCTCCTCTGTCCCTTTCTATCTATCACTATGCTTCCTTCAATTAAGCTGGTGGCTTTTGCTTTGGGGATTTGATACACATTGACACACACACACACACACACACACACACACACACACTCATCTAATCCTAATGTTCCCTCTATATTTGTCATTACTCGCTCCCCAGATGGGACTCGGTCCATTGGCTTCAGTATATATCTGATCATAGAGCCTCGTGATAGAAGCAGGTTGAATAGAACTGAGATGTTCCGATTTCCTTTTTTTCACCATCCAGATTCCGATGCCTGGACTTTGCGTATCGGCCGATACCGAGTACAGACCAAATGTCGGTGTGTTTAAAGTTATAACAACACAGAGGATCAATGTCATAGAAGTTCATTCATTATCTAGTTTGACAGTTTCATAACTCCAAAAAATCACAAATAAATAAATCTAGGAATAAACAACAGTTACTTCCTGTGAATAGCTGTTAAAGTGCCGCCGCAGCTTTTCAAAATAAAAGACCTTTAAAGTTTTACACAGCAACGGTAAAAGAACAGAGCAACAGCAACGTCAACACTAGATAAATCTAGGAATAGATTACAATTCATCGCAAATTTGAAAATTTAATTTGCAGTTTCACGTGTGTGAAACTACTTTAAAGACGTGGTATCGGATCGATCAGTAGATCTGTAAACTCGCCGGTCACCGACCCGACATCTATCGGGAGTATCGGAGGCATTTCTGATACCGGTATCGGTGTCGGAACATCTCGAGCATAGAAACTGACACTTTGTCCTCGCTTTTGAATAAATTTCTGTACAACTTCATATTTTTCTTCTGACTTTCTCCAGCTCCGGTTGCCACGGCGGCGGTGGTTTTGGTTTAAAGCGCTTCGTGTTTATCACTGAAGGTGCCGTCCCGCCGCAGCTTCTCCACTATCTTCCCCTCGCCGGTCGCGTTTCTTTATCTGAGACTGTAACACAAAACCAGATTGGCCTTATCTCACCGCACACACACACACACACACACACACACACACACACACATAAACACACTCCGACTAAACCTGCTTCTCACTCGCTTGCTTGCATTCTACTATGCAGCGGCGCTCGCACTCATCCAGAGTTTACACATGCTATCAGTCTCCATCTGTGAGTGGATGCGCCAGCTATTTCACTTAACCCTGCAGGGGGAGTGAGGATGCTGGCACAAAAAGAATTTGGAAGAGGCGCGGAATATTTCACTTCAAGCCCGGACGGCGTGCTACAGATCGGCCTCGCTCCCGAGATGTGTTGCTCGTTTGTACATATGTGCCCGCACGCGTGTGCCGGCGTTGTCGGAGATTTACCGCCGACACACTCGTTAATCACAGAATTCATTAGTCACCGAGTCTCTAATTGTTTACCTTCCCCGGCGGCGGTTCTACCGCGAGGTTGCCGGCCCCTCCCTGTTGCAATTTCGGAAGAACATAATGGTGAATTAATTTTCCGGTTAGCTCCGATTCGATTAGTCATCTTGCGAGCACACTCTATTAGCCGGGAAATGGTGCGTTTGCAAGTCAGAGCGGAGAGTCGGAGGTGTGCCGTTCACCTGGGGAGGAGAAGAAGATAAAGTGGCGGAGGCGGAGACAGACGGAGAGCCAGAGACGGAGCGACGAGCCCCAGGGAAGAGGAATGGTCTGAGTGACTCTGTGATTCCAGGCCGAGTCCCGGCGGGAGAGACGCACAAGTGCTGAGATAAATGGCTCCATCAATAGAACCATAATCTACTCATAAAAGCAAATTGTTCCACTAATTGCTAGGTACGGCACAAGTGATTCCACGGAAACTAGACCAATAAAATGAATGGATGGATATAAAATAACCGCAAACACGCAATAAACACATTGTAATCTATTCATGCCAGTTTTGCGTAACTTGTGTTGTGTAAGTAACTGGATTACGATGAAGTGATCACTAAGTGGCTTTTGAAAGCTACAAAGATTAATGTCTGCTGCTTATTACTTATTATTTTTACTAAACAGTAAAACAACACGAACCAACGAGGAAATCATTCTCACGCCACTGCAGCTGTTTTCAGACATGAACTTCGGAAAAAATGTCCCAAAAAATTGGGTCCAGACACTTTCCAGACTTTGTCTTTCGCTACAACTGTACGAGTCTAATGGTGCGTTCGCACGCGATGCAAAGCAAATACTCACGTTGCGTTACTCGCCTGAGTTCGTATGGCGCGAAAAGAATTGCTCCATACGAACAGTCAAACATGCAAGTGACTTCCTGGTTTTAACCCGGGGCCCTTCGACGTCTTTGGACCTAAAGTTCATCTTTACAGAGAGAAGTTGAACCAGCGCTGATGTCGACGCCCCCGACCGTCGAGGAGGATCTAACAATGTCCTCCAGCCTCAGGACCAATCAGGACAGTTATGTTTTCCGAGTTGACCCGGTGGAGAAGGAGCAGCAGCGGTACGAACTGTACGCATGTTGCGCATGTACACGCGTGTCACTCTCGGTGGTTTATATCCGCCGTCCCGGGCCTGCGACTTACATATGGATGAGCCAACACGCGGCAACCCGCGCTGCGACGCACACGCGCGCGCACGTCCACGTCGTTCACACGCGCTGAAATACAGATGCAATAGACTATATCACAAGTGAACTTACCCAAACTATGCATTATAGATCAACACACACTCTCCCTCACACACACACACACACACACACACATTCTTCTCCTTCCTTATTCCTATGAATCTCCACTCACGCTCGCACGCCACATCACAAACGATGGGATTTAAACATCAACAGTATGAAATATTCATGTGTCAGCACCAGCCGCTCGAGCAGAACTAACACCGAGGGGGATTTGCCTTCAGATCTGAGGATACAACTACATTCATCCCCCTCTCTCTCTCTCTCTCTCCCTCTCCCTCCCTCCTTCTCCCTGTTGTGTTGCAGCGTTCAGAAACATCGTCGCAGTGTTGTGTACCAGTGTTTTCCTGAGCATTGTTCTGGTTTCCCTATGATGTTGCCTTCCCACTCTCAAGTGCCGCCGTGTCAGTCCTCGGTGGGGGTTTGAGGGAGTGACGCACGTCCCCGCCCTTCTTTACTCTCGGCGTGTCGGGGGAGAGGGCGGGTGAGAGAGATGGACTGAGAGAGAGAGAGAGAGAGAGAGAGAGAGAGAGAGAATGTAGAGGTCAGAGTTTCAGGACTTCATGAGTTCTAATAGTTGTGGAAAACTGGATATTAACCTTTTTTTTTTTTAACAAGAACTGGTCTTATCTTTAATAAAATCCCGTAAAAAACTCCAATAAATACATCTTTATATCTTTTATGTCCCTGTATTTTTACCAAACAACTCCTGGTCATCTCGTCTGTTTTGAGCACACGCACACATTTGCAAACTCAATCTCTGCTCCACTTTCCTTTATTTCATCCTCGCCGCCGCTTCCCGGGGACTCGCCGCCGCGGCCACTGGTATATTAAAAAACAAACAATTAAGAAAAGCGAGCGTTATAGCTATAGCTCCCAGTGCATTTTGGGAGAACAAACCACCGCGACCACGAGCAGCGATACCGAGTCTTCGGAGGGGCCTCGTAATTGCGCCCTCCGTATCGATTCTGTGGCTATTTCTAATGTTCAAGACGGCGGCGGCGACACATGGGTCATTTCTAAGAGGCACAACTTAACAGAGTAATAAGGAAAAAAGCCATTACACACAACAGGAAATGGTCTGTTTACTTCCCGAATGAGATTAAACTCCTATTAGCTGCATTTCAGTGAGTGGAGGAGGAAGAAGTGAGGAGGTGAACGGACACTTTATTCAATAGGAAAAGCAAAAAGGGTGTGATTATTCCATTTATTAGATTTTGTGTTTACCCCTCATTGTGTTCAAATTTTAATAAGGCAGAAACAGGGAACGCTGTAAAAACTTTAGGCATTGAACTACGTCAGCACGAGATTCAGAAAAGTCTGAGGAACAGTCGTCAGGAAAAGTGTTAGATTGTTCCGTGAAAGCGAGTGTGATGGAGTATACCCCGGTGGGAAGGGGAGGCGGTGGAGTCACATGTGGGCCCACTGGTCATCGGTTCCTTCTTCCACCCCCCCCCCCCCCTTTTTTCCATTTAAAAAGATGTGATTACACCGCAACAATGCGCGCACACACACTTTCACACTCGCGTCGCCGCCGCCAGCGCTGGTGGCCGTGATCCAATTTAGGAGGTGAGGAGGGAGGGATGGGGAGATAGAGGGAGCAAAGAGGGGAGCGACGGGGTGAAAGGCAGCAGTGTCAGAGACACAAGGAAGGAGAGAACGTTTCCTCCCCCCTCCTCTCGTTTGTCATTCTGTCTGCGCTCTATGCAGATGAGGAGCTAATATGATATCTCTGCTGAGCTGATGGATGTTTAAAATGATACGGCAACCCTGAGCTGCCTCGCCGCATGATGCCTGCCAGGGTGTGTGTGTGTGTGTGTCTGTGTGTGTGTATTTGGGAAAGTGGTAGTTTGTGTGTGATACATCCGAGTCATCGCGGCTTCATGACACATCCTCTCAAACTTTCGGCAACTTCTGTTATTTTTAGTCGCGTGTATAGTTAAAGGGCAACTCAACAAGTTAGGGGAGGTTGTCGTCATGGTAATGAGGAGCGGGGGTGGCAGTTAAGAGGCGGGGGGGGCGATTGGATTCTGCACAGATTTCGTCAGTTCTGATTTGGGTCTTACAGCCTCACTTCTGTCAACGTTGAACCGGAGACAGTTGCAGTGATCTGAAAATGCAGCAACGCTGCGAAGAGAAAAAGTCGGATGGAAGCTGGAGATAAACAAGCAATCAGAAGATCATATATATATATATATATATATATATATATATATAGTAATCAATACTTGTAGGTTAGCTAAGCTTATTTAGAAGCAGAAGAGAAAAGCATAACCTTCGTCATAACAAAAAATGATCTTGTTTGTCTCATCCACAGAAGAACTAAAGGTTATTCATTTCCTCGCTTCTTCCAACCTGACGTCGTCAGGCAACCGGCAGTAAAACCCCCCAGAGATGGTCATTATCTTTTCAATCACTTTCTGTTTCCACACAAGTAATAACCTCAGCTAATATTTAAGCTCTAGATTTCCTTTTCACTATTACTAATAGTCATGATTTGTGTTTAGGGAGCTGAGACGTAGCGTGATGCACATCAACGCCGTGTCGATCAATATTCAATCCAACGGCCTGATATTCATCAGATATAAAGGTCAATGATAGTCGCCGGCCGCTCACTAATGCTGACATGAATCATGGCTTTTAAATCTCCAGCAGTTTGTATTTACAGTATCAATCTGTCTGTGTGGAGTTTTTTTTTTTCCTTCCCTCCTGACGTTGTCATGGTGGTAATGAGGAGTGGTGGGGGGGCAGGACTGATGGATTCTCCACAGACTTCATTAGTTAAAACAAAGCCAGTTGTCCATTTGGGCTCTTTAACAGCCTAATTGATATTGATTTACTGATTTGCTCAGGGGTGATTTAAAAGCATGTTTGGCGCGACCGTCGATTCTGCTTTTCCCCGTCCGCTCTCCTCCTCCTCCTCTTCTTCTGGTGACGAAAATAACTCTCTCGCTTTCCCTCCCCGCGGAGAGAGTGTGTGTGTGTGTGTTTTCTTGTCCCTGCTCAAGTTGACTTTACTCTCCACATCACACTTAACAACCGTGGGCTCTTTTCTTTTTTCTTTTTTTTTACAGTGAACGTGTCCTCCCACTTCGTCGCTTCATCACCGTCGTATTATTTTTTACGACACACACAAAGTCCAGGGAGATCTTTTTTTCCCTGAATTAGCGAGTGTTATCTTCCGTCGTGAACTCCTCAACCACAATAGCGCTGGTACATCGTCGCCCCCCATAACTGGATAATGATAGTTATCATAAACGGTTAGCGGTCGGCTAAGCGAGGCGCCGAGATCAATGGCGGCGGCGTTGGGGCGTCGGAATGAAGGAGGCCTTTTATCACGTTGATGGATGGCAGGCCCCGTCTTTAATGTGACATGTTATGATCATATCAATTTGTCCTCAGTTCTCATCGACATCACTTTATTGCCTCTCGGCCTCTCGCAGTCCATCACCCCCGCACTGTAAATTCAGCCTTGAAATGGCAGCGTTCCACGAAAACGCTCCATAAAACCCGACCATTCCTCTTCTCCCTCTACGACTTCCCTCCTTCCAACCTCTCCTCCTCTTTACGTCTGACTTCTGCTCTTTTAATACGCCCGACTTCCTGTTCTCCTTCCTCTTGTTTACCCTCCTCCTCCTCCTCCTCCTCCTCCTCTCGGTCCTTGACAGGCAGCCCGAAAGAAAGAGTGAAGGAATCAGACTGGGATTAAAATGTAATATCAGACTATTAAAGAGATTACTGGTTGACATTTCGCCCCGTCTGAGCTGCACCCCCCTCCCCCGATCTGAGGGGTTCCTCAAGACTCTGGCATTCACGATATTGATTTATTCTTTTATCGCTTCACATTCACATGGGCGGCGCCGGAGCTGATGCGGTGGCCTTTTATGAGGCACCTTGTCACCGTGGGCCTTTTGGCGCTAAGTAACCGCCGGCCGCCGATGATTGTTTAGGGAAGTGAAGTTTATTCATCCAACGTGTCGTTTATGAAAGAGCAGGCGACACGAGGGGCGGATATGAGACTGATTTCCACTTGTGGACAGAAGCCAGGACGTATTGAATCCGCTAATGAACGATTCACGTGGAACAGTGGTCGGCACAAAGGGGCCGTAATTATTTCCAATAATGACAAACCAGCTCAATTACTTTTGCACATCCGTCGACGCTAACAAGGCAGCGGGACGTGATTGAGGTTCCCTAGTTAAGTCTCTTTGTCATCACCTTCACAAAGAGATGTGAGCGACACGGGCGGCGGCATCAAAAGAGGAACACTTGTCTCATTCAGATTCCTAAATGTCCGACCGTTCGTGCGTTGTCACCTGATTCAAGTCCCTCAACCGTCCGTCCGTCCACCTCCACACGCCTCATCGATGCCTCGCTTCAAACCTCTACTAATTTTTCAGGATCCCAGTTCGCCTATAGCGAGGTCATCTTATCTTCAGCATGGCGGGACAGGCGGCGGTCTCTCGGGGGCGTCAGACAGAGACAGTCATACTCAGACAGAGACAGTGTTACTATGGAGACAGCCAATATGACGAGAGAGATAAATAGGGAGGGACGTCCATGCACTGACCACTTGTTGATCTGTG
>NC_061526.1:23242500-23265000 GCF_022379125.1 Scophthalmus maximus
ATTGGAACCATCACGTTTCACCGCCGTTCCCAAGGATGGAGCAATTTACTGTTTCGAAAGGCTCAGTGTGGGTTATTTTGTAATGTATGTTTGTTTGTTTTGTATGATATTTCCAGACGAAACACAGAACTTTAACACAGGAAACACGGTCGTTTCCCAGGGAACAGGGACGAGTGACCGATATGCCTGTTTTGGCTGAAGGACTGGTCGGGATTTGTGCCTTCTATTAATTAAAACTTTGCACATTGGCGCCCCCGTTGGCTAGAAAGAGATAACAGATGGAACACGGGGAAAACGTGTTACAGAAGAAAAGTTTTCAGTGCAGTGTGGCGGCGATGGGAAGTTCAGATGTTTACCGGTACCAGCGGAACATCGTCGGCGTATGAGGATAAAATGCTCTGAAACGTACATACCTGATATTCTCTTATGTTGTATTCTTTTAGATATTTACGTTTGTGTTTTAGTAAATGCTCATTTTTCTTCTTCTTGTCTTGCAGGCAGGACGCCAGCGACCTCTCTGGACCGATACAAAGGTACTGTCCAACATCTTCTCTTCTTTCTTCTTCTTCCTCTCTTTTTCTGTCTTTTACCCCTCGCTCCTTCCTCTTCCCTCCTCGGCCTGGTTCTCACTGAGGCATGTGGCGTATCTCCAGGCTTCAGGCCAGACACAGACCGACTGTCTGACTGACTGACTGCTGGTGTTGGCGGTGTTGCTGGACGGGGGGGATAACGCAGACAGACAGGACGCAGATGAGACGAGGTGGTGGGTTTAGAGAGAGAGAGAGAGAGAGAGGGGAAATTGGAAAGGCGAGATGTGACGCGGCTCAGATCTACGGCCGAGGAAGGGTCATTAAACTAAACCCTTCGGCGACAGAGCGGCAGATCAAGCGAGCGGAGGGGGAGAAGTTTTAAATAAGGGCCGATCTTAAAATAGCAGCACCTATTCCTCATCTGAGGCAGAGGTAACTGGAAGAGGACGAATCACGCCGTCCTGGAAAAAGATACTTCTTCACCTTCTGTGGTCCCTTTAACATCAGAGGAGGAATTGAATTAGATCTATAAGGCTTTATGATAAGGATAAAGATAATCAAAGGCGGTGCTTCCTGTTTCCATGTGTTTATGATGTACAAGTACAAAAACCTTCAGAAAGTGTTGCTGCCGAGTGTGGTCATCAACCGTCGGAGTGTTTTTCATTGTGATTTGGGTGAACTTCACCTTTAAATTCACACTTCACATAAGAACAGGATTTTGATTATTTTTGCTTTTGGAGTGTCAGTGTTTTCCTCTCGCCGCGGCTGAATAGTTTGTCTGAGTACACGCTCTTCTCTGAGCAGCTGTTGAGACGAGTGTATTCTCCAGTGTTTTTTTTTTAGTTTTTTTTTTTTTTTTTACAATGAAGTGTTGTTGTATGTCAGTAAAAATCACATCTATTGTGAGAGGACAAATAGACCACAATGGGTGATGAGTTGTGAGTTGGACTCGGAAATAAAAGGAGCATAAAGTTCCTGCGGAGAAAATAAATGTGACACTGGTGTCTTCAAACCGTTCCCTATTAGAAAGAAAGGAAAGGAGAAAAAAAACGTACGAGGTGACGAAATGTTCCCAGTGATGGATTACCTTTGTCGAGCCAGTCGAGTCTCGACGAGCTGCCTTTTTTTTTTTTTATTCTTCCGTGAAATGAAGTGGATCTAATGGCTCGCCGGAAAGTGAGAAATCCATTTAAAAAACTTTCAGTACATTTGGAAACACGTGCGGCGTTAATGTAAAAAGAATATGCGTTTTTAATGTGCTGGATCATGACCGATCATTTGATGTCGTCCTTTAAGTAACTCTGCAGCCGTACGGATTTTTTATTTATCGTCAATTTAATCTCTAAGTAAGGTCATCAGGAGGGGGGAAAAAGGGATGGATTGTCTCCATCATTTTCTCATGGCTGAATTGGAATATGTTTTTTGATAATAGTATGATGCAGTATGAGTGAAAAGCTACAGCTGGTGGCTCAGCAGGTCAAAGAGATCCGAGAAAAAACCACATGGAGCAGAGACACAAAAGGGAAAATAGAGGCGACGACTGTGGCTGTGAATAATTAGGCAAAATAGTTTGCTATTGTTTTTCTCTCTGATTGGAGAAAAACAGGCGAGGCTGTGACTGTCGCCTGCACACACACACACACACACACACACACACACACACACACACACAAATGATGTGTGTTACGCTAATCCACCACACAGCTGCGTCATTCCGGAACGTGTGTTTACTTCTTCTCTGCCTTCGCCACCACCACCATCAACGCCGCCGACCCCGCTCAATCCCCTGCAAAAACAGACACACACACACACACACACACATTTACACACAAGAGAGAGAACTGGGTGTATAATTTGATCCTGTGCGCTCTCCTCCTCTAATGAAGCTCTCTGGCGGTTTGACTGACACCCAGCTCGTTATTTAAGCGTCTGTTTTGGGCCGAGAGGAGGAAGAGGAGCTGAGAGGAGGAGGAGGAGGAGGAGGGAGGAGATGGGGAGAAAGAAATAGGAAAAGTGGAAACAAGGGAGCCGAAAGAGAGGAGAGGGGGTTAGAATTGTGAGGATGGAAAGGCAGGAAATGAAAAGAGGCAGGACAGACGGAGTAAGGATGGAGGAGAGGATGAGTCAAAAAATGAAAGGGGGGTGACAAAAGGAGGGAAAGATGGAGTGGGGTTTTAAAAAAGTGAGGAGGACGGCAATCAAGAGAAAGAGAAGGCGGGAGGGGAGGGGGACACGAGTTGTACCGGAAACAGGGACGATAAAGGGTGTGAAGGGATTGTGTGCGTGAGTGTGTACATCAGTGTGTGTGTGTGTGTATAAAAGTGTGTGTGTGTGAGTGTGTGAGTGTGTGTGAGTATAATTGCAGGTCTTTGTGCTGATAATGTTCTTTGAAGCCACACAGCTGATAATTAGCGTTCGCGGCACCACTGATGCCTTTCAGCATCGGTCATTATGAGCCGCAAACCCACTATTGGCTCTGACGTGACCTCCTGAGACAGGAAGGACACGCCGCGCGCACACGCATGTGCACGTGCACACGGCACACCGCCCTCATGCGGGAAAAAGAGTAAAAAAAAATACACAAATGGTCGTAAACAAGTGTTGATTAGTGTATGAATAGCGTCAGCTCACAAGTGGAACAGATACAACAGCTCTCTGAAGGCCTCAAGTTCCTCTTTGGCACGAGGGGCTGCAGGTGTGTGTGCGAGACGCACAAATGCACACACAGACACAGACACACACTTCCTGTTTACAGAGCCAGACACACAGACAGCAGAGACTATAATTACAGGGATTCACACAATGTGGCGTCCCGGTACGCTGCGTCCGTTATTGCCTCCCCGGTTGCCACATGACAACGGCGGTCCCTTCGCTACAGCGACTGCTCTGCGCGCCGCTTCTTTCTGGCCCCGCCCCCCCCTTCCCCCCTCCGAGTATTTCCACATCTGAATATTTATGAGACAGGAACCGGCTCGCTGCAGTCAGGAGACACTGGCTGGAGTTTTCCCTCTCTCTCTCTCCTCGACGCTGAGTGGCAGTGATCGGCTCCTTCCCGAGCTCCTGATTTATCCCGCGGCAAGAAAATGTCCGACAAGAGACGCGGTGCGGGAGATGCGCTTTTTCTAAAAACGCTCCCAAACTGGGAGAAATGGCACCGTCAATTGACAGCGAGGAGGAGTTGGTTTAGTTTGGCCGTTTGATTTTTATTCTCAAAGTGAAACAGGACGTATTTTCTACAGAATTCCACTCTGCATATTGGCGGCCCCCTGGTGGCTGCAAAAGAGATGACAGTTTAAATACAGAATAGTAAGTGTTTTAGTGTAAAGAGTTTTTCAGTGCATGGTGGTGGAGACAGGAAGTTCAGATTTCTGAGGATCTTTTTTTTTTAAAAAGTACAAGTAACAGCAGAACATCATCAGCATACGATGATAGAAAACGGTTCTCAATTACAAGAAATTAGACACATTTCTTTGTCGTGATTACTGGTTTTACACCAATTATCTTTAAATACATATAACATTTTCTTGAATGAGTAGAATAGTATTTCTGTTTTTGGTAATTTGGGTGAATTGACTCTTTAAATTTCCCACCTGGTCGCAGGATTTGTATCTGTCTTTGCTCATGTCACGACTGTCACAGCAGGGAAACGTGGGATTGAGATTGTCATTGTGTTGTTTTGTTTAATTGTGAGTGTCTGTGGCGGTGTCACGCTCGCTCTTCATCCATTTTTCATCGAAACACATGAATTATGAACGACTGCTAATGGCGACGGCGAGGAGGACGAGGGGAGGGGGGAGAAGAATGTGTCTGCTGAGAGGTGGACAGACGTTTGGATATCTGTCCCCTCTCTCTCTCTCTCTCTCTCTCTCTCTCTCTCTCTCTCTCTCTCTCTCTCAGGAGTGTTTTCTTTCTCTCTGAGTGACACACGGGTTCAGTGTGTAAACGACACACACACACACACACACACACACACATGTGTCTACACTGGGTGGCAGGTGAACATACAGTGACTCAGGAGGGTCGAACTCTTCTGTGTGTGTGATTCAGACCATTGACCTGGAACACATTGGGTAGTGATAGAATAAAAACTATTACACACACACACACACACACACACACACACACACACACACACACACACACACAATGACTATAATGTCATTATTTGTGTTTTACTTATGTGTTGTCTTGTTATGTTTGAATTAAATTATTTTATGTGTTAGTAATACATAATAACAACATTAATAATCATTTAACATTTCACTATTTCATTAAAATTATTGAATTTATATCATTTTACGTTTGTGTACTTAATATTAACTCAGCTATTTTAATTATTCATACTATGGTTTGTTTGCTTTAATTATTCATAATAAGATAAATAGGGCGTACATATTTTTGCTCCCAAGATGGCGGCAGTGGCGGAGGTTACCATGGTGATCGCCGACTCGCATCCACAGATTGTTTGTTCTGTTAAGACGTACAGCAGCTCGGGAAAAAAATCGAATCCACCAAAACTTTTTCGATGCGCCCTTTGTCACGTCGTCCGACCTCCTGAAACACTGACACACACACACACACACACAGAAACACAGAAACACACTTAGAGCAGCCTATTGGAGTGCTCTGTCTTCCAGCTGATGCTCTCAGAGGAGGACAAGGAGGGTGGTTGCCTGTGTGTGTGTGTGTGTGTGTGTGTCTTCTTCACATTCCAGTGCTTTTCTGAAACAAGCATTTATTTATAATACATGATTTGTTATCACTGTACATTCAGGCCTGATTGCCTGCTCACTCGTACAAGCAGCTAGTGACCCAGCGGGGGAAAAAACGACAGAACAACAAAATAACCGTTGTGTCGCTGTAATTAATCATTATCACATTAATTTTGAGACGTGTGTATGATTACCACACCACTCGCAGGTCGTTGTTTTTTTTTTGTGTATTATTAAATCACTTCACGGAACAAGAGTGTGTGACGTGGAGAAATATATCTATATATTCTTTTTATATAGAAACAACATATCTCGCCTCTCTGTTTCGGTTACATTTGATCGTTGGCCCGTTTCCATTTTTATTTTTTGGGGGGATTTATGCACATACGCACGCACGCCTGTGTGTGTGTGTGTGTGTGTGTGTGTGTGTGTGTGTGTGTGTGTGTGTGTGTGTGTGTGTGTGTGTGTGTGTGTGTGTGTGTGTGTGTGTGTGTGTGTGTGTGTGTGTGTGTGTGTGTGTGTGTGTGTGTGTGTGTGTGTGTGTGTGTGTGTGTGTGTGTGAGATGCTGGGGGAACTCGTGTGACGTTTTTTGTTTTTTTCGCCCCTTTTTTTGTTTGAAAGGCTCCAGATGGTTGAGAGACAGGTGAGCCAATTAGCAAGTCTCACTACACACAGCAACATCATCACACCGGCGGAGCACGACAGACACACACACACACACACACACACACACACACACATTCTACATTACCGTTGTGTTAACATCACCAACCATAATGCCTCCGACGTGTCGCTCAATCTGTCAATACGCCGTCACGGGTATGAAATAGATTTTTCGATATGTAACGACACCGGGAATGATGACAAATGATCCTGGGGATTGTTTTAACTTGTTATCACGACCGCCTGCGACAACGTACGGTGCCCGCTGTGTGTGTCTTCCCCCACATTATGCGCGTTTCATACGACCCCGACAACAGAAAGCATAATGGGGCAGATTTGAATTGATTTGCTTGTATATTCATTTATTTTCAAGGAGCCAAAAATATGTCGGCGAAAGCCTCGCCGATGTTCATTATGATTCTAATGAAGTCGAGAGCGGCACAAAAGAGGAGAGAGCGGCAGGAAGACGGCAAGTCTAAACACGGCGACGGCGACGACAACAACAGCCTCCACGTCTCTGTTCCTCCCTTCATCCCTCTGCTCCTTCTCACGTCATCTCCTCCGCTCCGTCTCTGTGCTGAGTTGCTGAATGTTTCACGTTAATGAGCCGACAGACACTGTGGAAAACACCTGACCCCACACATACATCCCTCTAATGCAGCACACACGCACACACACAGTTATACTGCAGTTATTAATTAGGTGGCTTCTGTTTTGTTTGTGGGGTTTCTTTGCGTTTGCTATATTTTGGATTCGTTCACACGTCCTTGTCCTTGGCACAAACGTTCGCTCGGTCTCAAGGGTGAAAGGTCAAGGCCACTGTGACCTCACCTCCGTCCCATGACCGAGATCATAATTTCACTTTTCGCCCGATACGAATCTCTGGTGCAACACCTGACGCCAAACTGTGGCGATTATTTAGATCTTCTTCGCTGCCGCGTTGAAACGTCATCTGGAAAAACATGAGCTGCTTTTCAGACATTTTTCCTGAATGTTCCAGGATGGGCTGGACTTTTCCTTCCCGACCCCCCCGGGTAACATTTCAGGACAATGTCAGGAGATGTTCTCCTGCTGCTGTTCTCTCACTTATGAATGTCAAACTCCGGGCGCACTTATGGATGTTCACGGCAACTCACCTGGTTCCGGGGGCGGAGGCGTGCGACCGCGAGTCTGTGATTCGAGTTCTTTTTTTTTTAATTTGGGGATAATTGAGCGGCAGTGACGGCAGTTTTTTCCCCCCCACCTAATGGAAGGGGACAAATTAATCTCCCTGTGCTAATGTCTGCAAATGGAGCAGGACCACTCGTGCCACCACCACACTCCAGCGACCTGCTGCCAGTGTGTGGATGATTGAGTGCACGAGGTTAAGGCTGATTATTAAACCTCCGCCAGGTTCTCGGATGAGGGGGTTATGACGCGGCTTTGTTTTGCTCTGGTACACAAACTTCTTTAAAGCTCTACGACGTATTTTGAACCAACCTACCAATGGAAAAAACATTTTTACTTTATCTTCTTCATATTGTTTAGTGTAGGAATAACAGAGTACCTTTTCAGACAGTTTCTTCTGAAATATTATTATTTATGTTATAAGTTTTCATGTTTTTCACATGAAAAGTGACAGGAACTTTTGTGTCACCGATAAAAAAGAGAAAGAGGAGGCGAGTTCAAGCCCCGGCTCCTCGTCCCTCCAACACAGCTGACCAACAGCGACAGGAAGTGGGCAGGAATGTCGGATTGTTGGTTTCAGAAAGTTAAAGAAATGCTCCGACACCGGCCCCCGAATCTGACGTCAGAGCGGTGTAGGAGGAGAGACGGGTTCTGAACGTCTCCGATCATCTAACGAGCACCGAAGGAGCCGACCGGCAAGTTTACACTGGGGGGGAAGGTTTTGGCACGAGGTCTTGAAGAAACTAGTAGAGACTAACAAGTAGTTAGAATTGACATTGGAGAAAAAAACCTGAAGGAAACTTTAGGGTCTTATTTTCCTGGTAACGCCAGAAAATTGTGAACTTGCCATCAAATTGAAAAGCTCAAGCAAGAGCAACGTACTTCACACTACTTCACGATGTAGATCTGCTAATGGAGTATCGCATACGGTCGCTTATCATTCTTATTATCATGCCTGTACATTGTATGGACTATGGATGTCAGCTTGTGAAAAGAAGAGCAGAAGTGAGGCTGGAGACTTCAGGAGACTTCGACTTGCTCTCTATGACTTTGAGACTCACTCGTTTCAACGTAATCTTTTCCTTTTAAAAGCACCGTGCACTGCAATAACTAATTAGCTGTAATTGACTGATAATGGAGGAGCGTCGTCCGCTCTGTTGGGTGTGGCTGCCTCATCGCAATGAAGTTAAAGTAAAATAGCCGTGAACACAAATCGATGACACCGACCTTCAGTCCGGCTGCAGACTCGCATCGGTGTTTGTACATATGTCCGTGATGGTTTGCAGAGGAAAACCCGGCGGGTGAATGTCGTCCTACGCTCCCGTCTTAATAGCCCGTGATCCTGCAGCCGAGCGCTAAGCCTCTTGCAGCGGACGACCTCCAGGGGAGATTGTGTTGCTGCTGTTGGGAGTACAGAGGAGTTGATTACGCGGCAGTGCCGGGGCTTTGTTCTGAGCACATGCCCGTCCTTGGCTTTGGAGAGATGGGATGAAGAGGAAGAGGAAGAAGAAGAAAACGGAAGAAGAAGAAGAGGAAGGAGTCTTATCTCGCCCCCCCGGGGGGTCTCGCATCCTTTCATTCCAGATTGTCTCGGTGACCTTCTGGCCCCCTCGCCTGGTTCACCCCGACCCGGCCCCTGCATCGCTTGTTTACTCTCCTGTAATGACATTGTCAGCGGCGACAATACTTCCGCTTATCGCAAGAGGTGTCGGCCGCCACAATGGATGAATGGCGCCGTAGTGGAAAAGGCGAATTCGTCCCGTTGTCATTCCCCGAGTCTTTGAAAGCGCTCTCCCACTCGGCGGCAGATAAGATTAATTCTTCATATCGCGGCGCTGATTGCGGAATCTCGAATCTAATGCTATTTTTTATTTCTCACTCCTCCTCCTTCGCTCCTTTTCTTTCAAACTGCAGAGTCAAGCATTTGTTTTTTTCTTCCGTGACTCTTTGGGGAAAAGAAATCTAAATAATTTATCTGTGTTTTGGTGCATTTTTCCTCCTCCTGTACTTGGGGGTGGGGGGGGGGGGGGGGTGAAGAGAAATGGAACGGAGACAGACACAAGGAAAGGCGGATGAGTGGGATTTTTTTTCTTTGAATGGGACGAACGTGAGCGGCATGCTGACGAGAGTAAGAAAAGGGGAGCGGAGGATGTGCAGGAGGGAGGCGGAGGGATGGAGCGAGCGAGCGAGCGAACCCCTCGCTCGGCTGGAGAGCGGCCTAAGAGGAGCCGGCAGACTTTGGTAATCCCTCTTTTATTAATGTGAAGCCGAGCTCAGCAGAACGCCGGCTCACAGACATAACACTGACTGTCTGTAGTTCCGTCGCCCTCTTCTACTGTATGCAGAAACTGCCTCTCTGGGCCGGACGAGCCCCCCCAGAGCCCCGCCCACCCTTCCCATTGGCCCTGCCGGCGAACTGTCAGTCAATTAAAAAGAAAGCGCTCGCTCTCCGGCCCGTGGTCCGGCGGAGTCTTTTGATCCCGCTCCGGTCGCGGCCTTGGTGTCTGGCACACAGAAGCATCCTGCGTCCTTGCCGAGGCCCCGCACGTTTCCATGACAACCTCCCTTACATCACTCAGTGCCCACCATGTAGCCAATGGGCATTGACCTTTCGCTGTCAGAGCGTGTTAGAGAGAGAGAGAGAGAGAGAGAGAGCGCTGCACAGGCACTCGCCGGAAACAACAAACACAAAATAGGTCATTAAATTGTAAACACAATTTAAAGGAGTCGGAGGCTGCTCGGTTTGAGCCGTGGCCTCAAGCTTCTGCGATGTCAGCTCCAGAGTGAATGACAAAAACAAGATGCTCGTCTTCAGAAGGCATGATGTCACGGCATACGTTCCCTGTTCTCCGACGACTCCCCCAACGGTTGACGTCAAGGTGAAAAGAACTTCCCCCAATGTGGTCCATTATGGGTCATGCACTTTGATCCCTACCGGCCTGACTCAAAGGTAGAAACAGAATCCTTGGGATAAAGGAAGCAACTGCACACGTTGGTGGCGTCACGGGCGACTCTGTGAAGGAGAGGTTTCATGATGTCACTTCCTGAGGGCTGATGTGACACAGAATCACTTCCCGATGCAGCTTTAATCACTGAATAACGACATTAATATGCTGTTATCAGCGTAATTGTCAGATTAGTAGTCATCGTCATCGTCGGCCCTTGAAATCTGAACATTTGCGGATCTTAATTTAACGTCGCTGCTGTTTTGGTGTCCTGTGTTATTGTGCTCTTGAGGTTCTGCTCTCGCCGTAATAAACCAGTGAGCGACATACGATGAGCGGCTGCGGCATCTGTTCAATTTGAGGAAAATCACAAGATCATTACATCGGAGTGACGATTAGTTCTGTCGGTGGCCGCGCTCTCATTCGCTCGCCCACGTGTCAATATTTGTCAGCGCTGCGTCGCCTGCCATCAGTTTTTTTTTTGGGCCCCGTCCGATTTTTTGAATGGTCAAACAGCAGCAGATGCGGAAAATAGGTAATTAAGTTTGAAGTTGGGGGGAAAAAGTGTCTGCTGCATTTTAATGGCGACGGCCCCCGTCACACGCCGGATAATTCAGGTTTTTTTTTCGATTGTTGTTGTTTTTCCAGTGAAATGCAGGTGCTGGGTGAAGACAGACGAGTTTGCCCTGTATGCCAAACATTCTAATGAAGCTCACGTACAATCCATAATTTTAACTATCCCCCCACCTGCCAGCTAGCCCCACACACACACACACACACACACGGGCATAGCACCCACTCACACAAACACACAATGTGCTCTAATGAAGCTGTTCTCCTCTCCGCTCTTTTTCGTCCCTGGCTCGGGCGAAACATGCATAAATCATAATAAACAGAGAGATGAATTTTTAATCAGCAGCTCCCTGCCGGTGTCTTCAGCCTCTCCGGCCTCCTATGGGGAGGGAGAGGGGCTGTGATGTGCCAGGTACATATATATATATATATATATATATATATATACTGTATATATATATATATATATATATATATATGTATGGATGGGATCTGGCAGGGCCTCCTCCGGGAGGGCCGCACACAGAGACATGCCTGACTGGGCTGCCTCCTCCCGGGCCTGGCCCGATCCGCTGGTCCGGCCCCGGTCTCCGGAGACGAACGCGATGGACTGAACCTGGTCCAGACCGACCGGGACGTCTGAGGAAGAGGGAACAATAGTCACAGTGAGACCTGTGGCTGGTCGTCATCAAAATGCATGAGCATAAATAAATTATATATTTAATTGCCTGACAGGAAGCTACATTTTTTTTCTTCTTTTTTTGTGTTTATTTGCAAAAATTATATCTTCAATGATTATAAAACAGGATTTAATGATGTTAATTGTTTATGGATGAACTGTTTTCTAGAGGCGAATAATTTCCAGAAAGTATCAAACCCTAGACAACCATTTTTTTTTTTAAATTTTGCAAAAAGCTTATCGCTGCAGCTAGCGGAAAGCTTGTCAAGCTTGAACTTCTGTTGCCCCCTGGTGGTTCCTGACGGTATGACTGTTTGGTCGCTGTGGTTCAGACGTCGGTAAGGACTTTTCCTCAGAGCTCCTGAGGAAGTCGTCGACTCCACTTTGGAGATTAACGGAGGAATAAGAAAGAAGAATGTTCACCGAAGCTCCTCCTTCATTTTCTGGCTCCTAACGTCAACTAGCTGCAGCGTTAGCATCGTGGCTAACTCAACGGCAGCGGCCTGGCTACTGTCCAAAGCAGGAAACAACTGTAATAATCACAATTAGCCTGGAGTTTGACGTCTGGTAGTGTTGATAAGGAGCTGGTTGTGATGCCTACTGAACTAGAGGAAAGAAAACAAACTGCATGTTGGTTTTCGAAGCGTCTCGAGTCCCGGAGCTTCAACGGAGCGAATGTCCGTCCGAGATTCACTCTTGTTTTATCTCTTTATCTGTCACTTCTATCATTCGTCTGCTTTCGTTCTCCCATCAACTAGTCCAGTTGTTTTTGTGAATTCTGCCATTTCCACCACTGGGGAGCGATACCGGGACGACGCTATTCTCTTCCTTGTTTTGGTTACGCAATGGGTGACTTTGTGACTTTTGTGAATAGAGTTTTCATCTTTATTCTGCGAGAACCGTGTCCTTTAATATCTTGAAAAGTTTCAGCTTCGACGTACAGCTGCAAAATAAAAACTCATTGAATACACCACATCCAGTGGTTTCCCCAATCAAATATATATATATTTCTGTGAGCTTCTTCCCAATCGCTCCTGTACATCTTTTGCCATGATGCACACGCTTTATTTACTTTCATAAAAACTTTATGGAAAAAGTGCCAAAGCCGAGTTAAGGTGTGTGTTTTTTATTCCATGTTGAGCTGCGGTGAGTAACACACACACACACACACACAGAGGCGATGTGAACGTGAGCAGCTCGGGGGGTTTTGTTGGCGCCGTGCCGTGCCGTGCCGCTCCAGGCCGGGCCGGGCCCATGTGGCCACGCAGGCAGGCGGTCGTCCGCATTCCGGACCGGAGCTGGGCCGCTCCAGAGCTGCAGCATTAGAACTCAAATAGGCCCGCAACAACACAACATGAGCTGAGCTGTCACAGGGGATTACTTCAGCTCGGCGAGCCAGCGGGGTCTCCACTGCTCTGCTGCTCCACCAGAGAGAGGGGGGGAGGGAGGGAGGGAGGGGAGGGGTGAGGAGGCTTGTTTCTTCGTGAGAGAGAGAAAAGGGAACAACGGCAGAGGCTGAGAGGAACAAGGCGAGAGACAGAGAAGCAAAGAGGTGGCAGCTTGTTGAAGACGACAGGCTGCGAAACAAAAACAGAAAGGAAGGGAGGAGAGAGAAGAGGAAGAGAGAGAGAGAGAGAGAGAGAGAGAGAGAGAGCGTTGAGCTCGTAGCCTGATAAGGTGCATCTGTTTGTTCTGTAATGTTGGAGCACTCATCCGAGCTGGGCTTTGTGGGCAGAGTGTGTGTCGATGCCGTGTGCTGCCCCCCCGCCGCCAGCGCAGGATCCACGAGGACGGACGAGCTGCTGCTGCTGAGGTACACGCACACATCTGTGCATGCACACGCACACGCACACGCACACACACAGCAGAGGCCGTGAGCGCCCATCATTTTTCTGACCCAGATGCTGCGTCCGTGCATCCCTCTGGGGGATTGTTACACTTCCAGGGAAGGTGTGGCGTGTTGTTGTTGCATGGCTGCTTGTGTATGAAGCAGGTCTGTGGGCATCTGCACATCTCTGTGTGTGTGTGTGTGTGTGTGTGTGTGCGCGAAACATCCAACGCTTGGACTTCTCTCTTTTTTTTCCCTTCCTCCTCTCTCTCTCTTTGTCTCTACTCACACCTCCGCCTGCCCTGTTCGCAGAAGTGTTTCCGGGACAAGCTGAGATCTGAGGAAGTAGAATCCAGCTACAGATTCGTATTTAATCTACCTTTCTAAATATCCTGCAGTCGTGTGTCATTCACCTTTGACATCGTGCATCACGTTTCCTGGCGTCTTATTTATATACGGTTTCTGTCGTACAGTTGCTGTTGTTGTTAAGGCCCTTCGGCTAATTTACATTTTTTATATTATTCCACCCACGTGCGCATGAATATGTATCGTTATATTCTCTTCTTTGGTTTGAAGAGTCGTAGCGTCTTGCGGTGTCAGAGCTGAAGTCTGAAGCTCCGGCTAATAAAATTAGTATATTGCAAAGTTTTGGAGTTACTGAAAACACAGATTATTCACGGGGTCTGAAACGTTTATCTGCCGCCACTGAAAATATAGATGGTGAAAATTTCCATCTGTTGGTTCATGCTGACGTCAGATATTTTCCGATAACAATATATATGTATATTGTTATACATATATACAATATACGATTCAAAAGAATATTATGACGGTTTTAGGTTTCCTTGGCTGTTGTTGTTAAAGATGCATTTTTTTCTTCCAACTTTAAACTGTAAGCGCAAATTATTTCATCATGTGACATGATGTGATGTCGTAGGAGAAATAGTTTGGGTTTTGAAACTTTAAGTTTTCAGCTGCTTTAAAACTCTGGAGACTTTGTTGTTTTTGGTCTTTCTCTCTCTCTTTAATATGATTTATTCAGGTCCGTCTCAATTCATGCCCTGACAGAGGGCCGATGGATGAACAGACAGTATATATATATCCTTCTCTGGGCAATGTTGAAAGAGCACGAGGAGAAGAGAGGAGGAAGCCCTGCAGCCAAACAATGTAGAATCCCAACTGTTCTCGTCCCCTCCGCCCCTACCGTACGGCATCTTTGTGTCTAAAGAGAAATGAATCATTTTTCTTTTAAACTTCCCGACGCTGCGACATTGTACGTCGAAACCCCCACCGGCCGCAATCTGTCTGCGCTCCCCTCCCGTTGCAGTGGGAAGATTGAGACGCTTCGTCTGCCGCGAGAACACGGTCGCGCTGAGGTCGACTTGTTTTTTTGCAACAAGTCAACACATTTCATCGATGTTTGCAGGTTGTAATTTATTGCACCATAATTTACTGACTGAATTGCCCAACGCTTCATTGGGTGACAAATGAAATTGCTTTCAAGGCGTGCACTTCATTTGCAATTTTCCCGATGAAAAAAATGTTTGTGGCTTTGAGCGGGTTTCCGCATCAGGCGCTTTTTGTCCCCCGCTCCGAACGACAGAAACACGGGGGAAATTTCCGAGACGTTTATCTGGTGTGCAAAAAAACAAAACATGGGGGACATTTTCACTCCTATGGGTCTGTACCTCAGCATCGTGAATATGAAATGAAATGACGAGCAGGAAGTTAAAAACACTGACTTTTACCTTTAATTCAAGCATGTTCACATCCGCCCTCGTACTTTAGTGTTAACTGTAATTCCCCAATGCAGAGGTAGACTAAGAATAAGAGTTATTTAAGGGCAAAAAGCATCATTTCTTTCCCTGGATATTCATTTGAAAATACCGGATCTCAATCGGACTGAAGGTGCCGAACACCAGACTGTGAAACAAGCAGGAAGTGAAAGATGGCGACATACAAAGAGTCAGAAGCGGGTTTCTGTTGATGAAGATTATTTGAATATGTTCGGTGCGTTGTCCCTAAAGTCGACGCGCAACAGGAAGTCTGTCGATTCTACACATCAAGATCCGTTTACTAGTTACTTAAAGGAAAGATGCTCACGTGACTTCATTCCTGTATTCCGAGGACTCTAGAAACCAGACCAGCGGGTGGATGTTTACCAGGCGGTTGAGGGTCTAAAGGAAACGATGCCACCGACTCACACCAGGAACCTGGAGTCAGGATTTTCTCAGCATCAATTTTTCCGGTTCACTTTTCAATCTCCACGAACTTCCGCTCCTCCCCAGGTTTCGTTCAAAGCCGGAGCTTCACAGTCGCCGCTTCACTTCCGATCCAGTGTGCAGAACCAAAAACGTACACACTCCAGGATGAGCAGAGGTACGGGAGGAAGTGTGTAAGAGGAACTTTAGTCTCCTTTTATATCCGTCCTCGTCTGCTCCACCCCGCCCCTCCTCTCCGTCCTCCTGGGCGTACTGGCAGTTAAACCAGGCGTCCCCTCCCACTCACCCCCACACAGTGTGCCTATCTAATGGTGTGGAGGACATTAGTCTCGTATTAGAGATATGACCGTTGGTTTAGAGTCGCTGCCTCTTCCTTCCCATTTTTCCCCCCGGCGGGCCCGTCCTCCTCCTCCTCCTCCTCCTCCAAGCCCTTTCTTTTTTTCTGCTAAACCAGCCGTCACAGCCCCGGCGACGGGGAGCGCACCTTGTCTCCGCTACAACGATTTAATCTGCCGAGCACCTTTTCAATCAAAGAGTGTCAGGCAGGGCCGCTCCCGACACGACTCTAATACAATGCATGGACACACACGTACAGGAAGCGAGGGCGGGCAAAGGCGCCGGGGGTGGAGGGCGGGGAGGGGGTGGTGGTTGCCGGCAAATACCTGCACGTGCACCGCACGTGCACCACGCTGCAGATCGATGCTCGCAATCACACGGGCCAAAATGGGCGCAGGTTTATCGGCCCCTGATTCACACACACTGCTATCATCACCTTCACACAATCAAGTGGGGGGGGGGGGGGGGGAGAGAGAGAAGAGGGAGGGACCAGAGCATGATGGGAGCTCGCAGGTACATGAAATGTGTGAATATGTGCGTGAAATGAATTGAAATGGGTGTGAAATGCATCTATTTGCGGGCGGATGTGTGTGTGTACACCTCCCTTTGTGTTTGTGAGTGTGTGTGTGTGTGTGTGTGTGTGTGTGTGTTTGAACGTGCATGAGTGTGTTAGAATGTGGCTCTTTCCATTTTGTGTGTGATGTGATCCTCCATTTTTCTGAGTTTGTGTGTGAGAGAGTTTGTGCACGAACAGTACGTGTGTGTGTGTGTGTGTGTGTGTGTGTGTGTGTGTGTGTGTGTGTGTGTGTGTGTGTGTGTGTGTGTGTGTGTGTGTGTGTGTGTGTGTGTGTGTGTGTGTGTGTGTGTGTGTGTGTGTGTGTGTGTGTGTGTGTGTGTGTGTGTGTGTGTGTGTGTTGCCGGTTGTTATCAGAATGACACCATCCTGCTCTCGCCCCAGAGGATCAGTGGAGCTGCACCAGTTTCAAATGAAAATAAATGAGAGGCAGTGACCGCTACTGCCTGGGTCCCACTTTAATGAGGAAAAGGAGCAGGGAGGGAGGACAGAGGTGGAGGAGGGAGGGAGATAGGGAGGAGAGGGAGGGAGGATGGAGTGAAAGGCGAGAGAGGGGGGAGAAATTGGAAAGTGAAGGAGAGATTGGTCGGAGTGCCGAGAGAGACGAGTGGAAGAGGAGGAGGAGGAGGAGGAGGAGGAGGGTGATGGAGGGGCGGGGCCGGTGATGAATGGAGGGGGCCTCTCTCTGTCAACGACGCGATGGCCAATTACAGTGTGAGCGCGCTCGGATGCGCCGCAGGTGGAGCGCGCAGTTTGTTCGAGTGGCCGGAGAATATCCCTCCGTCCTCCATTTGCATGGAGAGGAGAAGCGGCTGCACGGTGTCACGACTCAGCGCAGCGCCGAGGGCTCGGGTCTGCTCTCAACTGTGACAAAGTGGTGGGGTTTTTCAAAGAAATGTTCCGTTGTTACCGCTTTTCTCTTCCCGATACCGATTCTGATACCTGGACCTGACTCAGGTTGAAACCCTCTGAAACACATCATACAGAGAAAGAATGTCATAGAACTTCTCTTATGATCTAGTCGGACAGTCATAACTGAAGAAAACTACATAAATACATAAATAAATGTAGGAGTATACAACAATTACTTACTGTTAAATAGCTGTTGAAGTGCAGCAACAGCTTATAGACTTAAAGAGCTTTAAAGTTTTAAGCAGAACTGTAACAGTATGAAACACTAAATAAATCTAGGAATAAATAATTCATATAACAACAAGCTGTTAAAGACCTTTAGTCTCTATATTTCACAGTAACAGTATAAAACAACAATGTGGTTCACGACATCGCTGTTTCCAGTGTGAAATATCGACGGATTGCTGACATATTTCGTTAGCTCTGGCTAACGCTAACGGAAATCGCTTCTTCTTCTTCTTCACTGCTCTAACAACCGAACTTGCCAATGTGCGAAGAAGATCAGGACGTGAAAGTAAATTGCAGTTTTATCTGGATGAAACTACTTAAAGACGTGATATCGGATCGGTACATATATTTGCGTTACTCGCCGATGACCGATCCGGCATTTCCAGAATTTAGTACCGTTATTGGAATATCGCCTTATTTTTATAAGGCAAAACCCTGTATCTTTTTTTTTAATTCACAGATAAAACTTAATGTTTTGTGACCAGTATTCCAGATTTTTTAAATATTGTGCAGGTTTTACGTCCAGTTATTTCCCATGGCTTTATGGCTCCACTCACCGGTCGGCCTCAACAATAAAAAAAAAACCAGCTTATGTTTTTTATTGTTGTGTCTGCTCCATTAAGGATTTGAGTTCTTCTCCCTCTCTGGCTAATTAAAGCCTCTGGACAGTAATGACACATTCCCTTTCCAGCCCGTCCACACCTCTTACACATATTTAAACATCAGGTGGAGGGTGGGGTATCGGAGGAGGAGGGGCGGTGGCCTCTGGGGTATCAAGGCGTCATGGCTCCGTGTTAATCTTGCTCAGAAGAATCCCCGCTCGGCTCGCTGACAGTACGGGGAGTGACAGGCGGAGCTGAATGCGCTCGCTGCTCGCTGGGGGCATGAACACTATTTTGCTGACACAGGTCAAGCGTCCTCAGAAATCCTTGGTGCGAAGTCTTGAAACAGGATGAAGTCAAGTCGTTGCTTTGCAGAGGAAGGAGAAGACGTCAAACTTCACTTTTAACCTCCTGAAACACAAATTATTCACATAAACTCCTTTTTTAAAAAATGTAATTACTCTTTAAAAACCCCCTTAATCCTCTGGACAGTAAACTCCGCCACGACGCTTAAAGCTCACGTTCTCTTTTACTTCACAAACATGATATTTTGGACATTTATTTTCTTGTTGTCGACAGAAAACACATCAAATATTCCCGCTTTTCGCTGGCCCCACATGGCAGCAGGAGGTACAGTAGCTGTTTGAGGTCTAAGTTGTGACTGAGACAGTTTGATTCCTTGGTCTTTTTGAAGAGTTCTGTGCACCGTGAGAGGGATTTAGCAGCTACGGCAGTTTACCGGCTACGCAAGCTTAAGTTTGGCGTCAAACAGATTTATTCCAGGTGCTTTCGAATGCTTTGGAATTAAAACTTTGAACCCAGAACCGGGGCGGGTTCCGTCCTGTCGAGACTCAGGAGGTGCGACAGGAGCCACCGTGTTTCTGCTTCGGTGCGTCCGAGCGTCGTCCAGCCCAGTCGAGGCGGAGGCCATTAAAACTAACAGACGGCAGTGACGGTGTTGCCTGGAGGCCTCTTCAGGGACGGAGGACGTCAAGTGTGTAGTCATGTCGAGACCACCGGTGCGGACATTAGCGTGCGAGGATCAGTGAACAGGTCAGCAGGTATTTGTTCGACAGTGTTGGACTGTGCTGTCACGCAGAATGTGTACGATTGTGTCCACATGTACATGTGTCTATCAAGGTCAGATGGACATGATGGATTCGTTTTCTTCTTTTAACCCTTTGAACCAGTCGAAGACGTTATTGAGCGGGAGGCGGAGCCACGACCCTCGACAGGGCGCCAGGCAGGACGAACAGCCGTCCACGCTGGCGTCCAGACATTCTCAGAGTTCGCCGTTCTATTGGATGAGGAACGCAGCACGAATGGCGTGTGTGTTTAGAGCGGCAGGAGGCGACGATGAATCCAGCCGCGGGAAGCCGAGGTTTTGTTTTACACTCATCAACCCGCCCACTCGCTCAGTGTGAAAATTCCCAGAGATTTTCCCACATGCACCGACTTAGACAATTTACCAGGAAAAGTTCCCCGGCAACACACGACTCGTCTCAGGAAACTGTCCGGAGAGACGATGAAAACCACAGATACTGATCGGCCGTTCATTGTCAGTCACACCTGATCTGACGACGATAGACCTTTTAAAGGAAAAAAAATCCAAATAAAACCACACAGCTGATGCATCGGTCCGACCGCAGCGTTGTTCGCGTTTGTGTTGTTGTTCGTGTCAGATCGTGTGCAAAACAGGTCAGTGAGCATTTGGAGGCTGCAGCCCCACAGGTAGAGCTGGGATCCATGTTAACTGGAACACCGTGTCCTCACCAGAGTCCAGCACGGACCAATAACAACCTGACCGAGAGGGAGGAGAGAGGGAGGGAGGGAGGGAGGGTGAGAGGGAGCTAGACAGATGAAAGTAGAGGAGAAGGGGCGATGGTGGAATGAAATTTGAAGATTGAACGGGCAGCGAGTGTGATGGAGAGAGTGTGAGAAGAGAGACGTGACGGAGCATCCGTCCACTCCGTCTCTATTTCTGCTTCTGAACGTGACAGAATAAGGAAGTAGCGGAGGAGAGACTTGACTGGATCGGGTCACCTCGTATCATCCTGTCGTTTAGGACAGGACTCATACACAAACACAACATGAATGTGTATTTATATACATATGTGAACATGCACTGATCATAAATTGTTTTCTTCCTGTCCGTTCGGCCCTGGTTTTCCAGGCTCCTCACATGTCCACTTATGCTCAAACGCAGCTGCTTGCTTTTCTGAATTATTCATGAGCTCCTCATCAAATATTCACGTGTGAAAAAAGCCGGCGCCATTAGCTACCCACAATCCTCTCTGGGCGAGATGCGAGCGGGAGCGTCGGGAGGCCTGCATGATGAAGTTTACAGTGTCGTGGCTGCTGCTTTTGGTAAATTTTTCCTCTGTAAGATATTTTTTCATCCCGTCTTTGTCTCATTTTTTTCCTCACCCCACCCCGTCTCCTCCCCCTCCTCCTCTGCCCTCCCCTCTCCTTTCTAAAGTGATCGATTTGTATTGTTCGGGCAGCTGAGGCCCCCCAGCCCGAGGTGAGAGAGAGATGAAGGCGGAGAAAAGATAGGAATAACTAGACGGAGGGCAGAGACAGGAAAAGACAAAAGTAGCAGAGCAGGCGAGGGCAGGGGCAGACCTCGCCACGAGGGGGAGGCGGGAGAACTCGTGGGCGGGGGGGGACGTGATGGGTGAGGAGCGAGCAGAACCACAGGGAGAAAATACGGTGCAACACGAGGTATGAAATGTGAAATCGCGCTCTCAAGGAAGTGGACGCAATGATTTCTCCACAGCGAATGTGTCCGACGCTGTTGTACTTATTGTAGGTGAACCACAGAGGTGATCGCCGCTGTGCCAGAGCTGCAGAACTGGGCAGGGACACGGTGGCGGAGGACAAACAGCGGCCGTTAGTCAGCTGAGACGACACTGTGTGAACGCTTTCCATGAAATCTGCTCGAGGGAAAGAGTTGGCAGCGACGCGAGATTTGAAGGTTTGAGGTCGACACCTGCCAGACGTTTTTACCCAGATCCAGACTTCCATGTTTCATCATTGTAGATGTTCAAACACTCGTCTTTAGGTCTTGGACATGGTGGAAGGATCTTTTTGTACTTTATTTATCTCTAAAATTGAATCAGGAAGTCTCAGTTCCTCTAGTCGTATTATTTGACGAGGTTCATCCTGTAATTTATCACATTTTGACGAGCGGCGCTCAAATGATACGTAAATGAATCGACCGCTCGATTGATTAAAAACTAATCAAGACTTCTGATCATCAGAAAATCCTTGAAGCCATTTATCAAGAAGAGAGAAACCAACCTCCCAAAATGCGAGGATTCAGATTCTCTCTGTGTTTTATAGAACTGTACGTCGAAGGTCTTTGGGGGTTCGGACCCGTGGTCGGACCAGTCTGACCAGTACCAAGATCTCCACGGTCGTCAAGCCTCTCTCTGCCGTATTCCGCCCTCGTTCTCTTCGTCTTCAGTCCCGAGGCCTTGAGAAACACTCAAGGCCTCATTATCAACGTGTTCAAAGTTACGCTGTCGTCATCATCCCGAGGTCAGGAGGTCAAGATACATCCTGCAAAGACGTCACAGTCGGTTATCTAAAGCCCGGTTGTTCAGGGTCGCGCAATATATACCATTCAAATATAATACTCACTATACAGTACCTTCTTCTGTCATTCAGTGATGATTAACGTTCTCATCTTGTTGTTTTCTAGTAAGACTTTAGCAAAGTCTGTATTTTAGATGATTTGACGTTGAACGTCTTTGGTGTTGATTGGACGAAATGAACGATTTATCAAGGGTATAATCTGGTTTTCCAAGTTATTTACATGGAAAATCCCTCTTCATAAGCACCTTGGAGGAGGTCATACAGAATTTCCTTCCCCTTCATTGTACTAAGGTTGAGGCTGACACCTCCAAGTCAGATTCCTCAACAAAGACTATAATATTCCATAGGAGCACATGTGAAATATGATTTAGTGTGAACAGAATGTAGTGGAAAGCTATTTAGAGAACTCTGTTCAGATAAAAGAAGTCCACGTCGTGTTGGGGAAACGAGCGGGGGGGAATAGTCGGTCGCGAAAGCGATCGTGCTTGTCTTCTTCGGTCGTCACCTCCTCGTGTTGCCATTGTCAGTTCGCAAGAAGTGTTGGATTGGAGGTGATGAACTGTCATCCGGAACAACAGCTCTGAGCATCAAGTCAAGCCTGAACACGAATAAGCCTGCGACGGAGGAACGCAGCCGAGTGTGATGCAGCAGTTGGTTATATAATGTCCACCACCCCCCCCCCCCGTGTTCTGTGGAAAGGTTCAAGTGCGTTGAAACTCGCAGCAGCGCCACTCCTGGGACGACCGCGAGCCCCCGAGGCGCCGATGTCGGAATGGGCCTCTTCCCATCCACACTCTGACCTCGGCCCTTGCAAGTAAACATGCGAGCTGACCCCTGAGCAGAGCCGCGGGCCAAGTCCCACCCACGATACGTACACTTACCTCGCTGTATGTGTGCATACTGAGCACTTTTCCTCTCCATTGACCCA
>NC_061526.1:23270000-23307500 GCF_022379125.1 Scophthalmus maximus
CCACCGCCTACACAGACAACCCATTGCGTCTTTGGAAAGGGAGGGTTGGGGTGTAGAAATGTATATCTCCCTGATTCTCACCGTGACCCGGCCCGCCCACTCACCCCTTCACTTCCCCTTCCTGACCCTCTGCTAAGCCGGAGAGGACACAAATCACCGAAGGCCAACAGCTGAAGGGTCCTGTGACAGACCACATAGGTTGCTCGTGAGAAATGTATACGAGTGTGTGTTGAGATGAGGGGGTGGACGGACGGAGCGCACGGTTTTTAGTAGGGAGGGGCTTGTGTGTTAGCCTGAGAAAAGCTTTTCGCCGGCACTGTTCCAACCTATATCCAACCATTTTGTCAGAGTTTTGGGTGGAGTTTACATGTCCTCTCCGTGTTCTCCGGCTCCCTCCCACAGTCGGATTCTGATTGGATTTGGGTTCATTGAAGACCCCGCCACTTGCCCAATGTCAGCTGGGATTGGCTCCAGCCCCCATGTGACCCTTAAAGGATAAAGCGGTGTAGATAATGAATGGATGGATGTTATTGATGATTAACCCAAAACCCTCAAACAGCCTCAACCCTCAACTTCTTTTCCAGAAAACGTTATTGGCTGCGGCAGACTGGGACTAAACAACTTCCCACTAAACAGTCACTACTCAAAATTCAGGTTCCGAGCTTTACGCAGCGAATGTACGAGGAAGACGTACGATCGAATTTCCAGACTTATCCTGGAAGAGACAGAAAGCGACGGAGCAGGGTGAAAATTGACGGACTGGGTGAGGAGAGAGTACAGACAGAGAAAAGGTTTGAAAGAGGGTTTGACTGCATGCGACTCCCTGGACGGACACGTAGGTCGGATTTGAATTTTTGTCTCATCTGACGTGGAGATGAAGAGAAAATGAGAAAGTTGGTGGTGTTTCATCTTGTGGCCAAGCGACAGAGACGGAGAGAGAGTGAGAGGCCTTTTCATTCTCTCCTGTGACGATGACACCCACCACGAAGGAGCGATGGGAAAGAATTCTCTCTGTTGTGACTGATTTTGTTCATAACGCAGTTATTTATGCAGGAAACACGCGCAGCTCGTGTGATATATGTACAGTATAATGTGATGGAGTCGTCGTCACGCGTCACCAGCTGCAGCGTCGTTTTGTGTCGTCCTCTCCCTCAGTGTGTGTGTGTGTGTGTGTGTGTGTGTGTGTGTGTTGTCATAATGATGAATGTCTTTGCTCTGCTGGGGGCTCAGGAGCACTTGTCTGTGGCTGACACCGCTGTGTGTAGGTGGAGATGTATCGCGACCGCTCGTGTGTGTGTGTGTGTGTGTGTGTGTGTGTGTGTGTATCGGAGGTCTGTAGGTGTGGCCGCGTACGGAGGCATGTTGGGGGTCAACAGGCGTCTTTATATGTCATAATTAGGTGGAGAGGTTGAGGTTTGTCTGAGCGTGGATTGTCTAGTTCTTGTAGTAGAAACATAAAAAGGAAGTGGTCTGATAAACTATACTAAAAAAAAAAGTTAAAGAAAGTGAAACATTTTTTTCATTTCCTGGATCTGCCCCTTTAAACTGCCTCTGTTCCAAAATCCATGGGGTTCTTCCCAGGCCCAGTCCTCATCCCTCCCCCACGTTTGTCGGAAATCAGTTTTGTAGGGTTTTTTTGCATAATCATGCTAACAAATAAACTAACGATCCAACGAAAACAACCCTGAGTTTGTTAGCATGCTACAACTACAGATCTCGATGAGCTTTGACAGGTTTAAACTCATAGCGTGTCCTTTTCAATGCTAACAAATGCTAATGAGAAGGGGTCACATCATCGTCATCGATAGAAAATCCCAAATATTCCAAAAGATGCTGAACAAGTTTCATCCCTTCACGATGCCAAACCCTCACGGGAGCGTTAGCCAGGGGATGCTAACAAAAACCATCAGTACCCGTTTAGCTTAGAATACATATTAAGCAAATAAGCTAAATGCTAATGTGACCAAGGCCTTGAGTCTCAACTGACGCTAGTAGTAGCACCAAGCTAATCTGTTGTGCAGGCGGAGCCAGAGGTTTGTGGACGACGGCCGTTAGACGCTGCCACTTTGTCCATTGAACTTCACGTGCATCCTACTTCCTCTTCATATATTTGTGTGCGTTGTGTATTTAGCCTCCACCGGCTGAGGATCTGCTCATCGTGCTGTCCGCCATGATGCGTTCAAGGCCTGAAAAGAACCAGGCCTCTCTTGTCTCTGCACGTTTATTCTTTTCGTCCTCATACTGTTTTTTTACCGACAGGCGTAGAGCGTTACTTCTCCGTTCGTCTGCCCCGAATCCTGTTTTCCGCACCGCGTTGTGTTAGTCTGCAGCTCATTGGTTTGTTTATGCAAGTCAAGTGCACCTTCACACACACACACACACACACACACACACACTTTACCTTATGAATGGAGTCGTGCAAAGAGAGTATTTTTTTGTGTGCGTCATTGTTGCGTTGTGTGCAGTGTTTCTGTCTTGTGGATTATTTCATCGCTTGGCCTTGAAACGAATGAAGCGTGCACACGCTTTCAGTGCTGCATACACACAAGGCCACCCACGCAAATACGCAGCGCACACACACACACACACACACAGTCCCCACATTGTTCACATCATGTCCCTGGGCTGTGGTGATGGGCAGGAAAATAACTGAATCCTAAGAGACTAAGAGAACACAATGATGATCTCTTCCATCTCTCTCTCTGCATCACTCTTTCTTCTCTCGCTCTCTCTCTCTCTCTTTTTCTCTCTTTCTCTCCTTCCTTTGCTTCCTTTCTTCCTCAAAAGCCGACCACTGCATTTCTACTGTGCACTGGCATTACTCTGCCTTGCCAGAGGGAGAGCTTACCTCATGCATGTCTCAGTAGATATTTTTTTTCCCTCCCTCCCTCCACCCCCCTCCCATCCCTCGCTTTATCCCTCTTTGGCCTGTATCCCCCCCCCGCACTCCCACCCTCTCCCTCTTTCTCCATTCAAGCGCGCTAAACGCTTTACCTCTGTCAACTCTCGAGTCTGAGAGGAGCTCATTATTGTGGAGAAGGAGAGAAATTTGGGATTAGGAGCCACATTCACGGGCTGATGCTCTTGTTCGTCTAAAAAGAGCCATCAGAATTACCGAGAGGGAACGACTTACCTGCGTTGGCTGGCAGAATTACTCACAAATCATTAAGGGGCTGAGGGTTTTACTGTGATTAATATTACAGTATTTGTATTAATAGCTGGAAATAAACAAAAAAAATTTCAGGTCCTTTTCTCAATCTTTCTCTTTTGTGTTCAGAGCCTGCACACGACTACTTCATGTGTTGTACAACCAAGGGCAGCTCCACGGCTGCCATTCAGGAGAGGCCGTTCCAAAGTGTGGACCTTTATCTCTATTTGTACAATTCAGCGCGTCAATGCAACAAAAGGCACAAAAGAAACTGAGCTTTTTGCGACGCAGCATACGAAACCCCATGAAATGACCTCCTGCGCCCGGTGCTCCACCTATTGAGGGTTTTGAATTTAGAACCGCGTGAATCACCAGCGCAGATTTCCCTCTGAGATTTTGCACTTATTCCGACAATTCTCTTTTTCCACAGTCATTGCAGGGTCAGTATTTGTCCGTGACATTTGCACGGTAGCTCTGACAAGACGTCATTGCCTTCAGTTCGCAAACACATTTGCGAAAATGCGAAATATTCCTGGGCAACTAGCATTACGTCGTCAGGAAGTAACGTCTTCCCAAATCCTCACATTTTTCTTGCATACAATTGTTGGGCTAGTTAGCTTGCATGAGCGCGACAGCCGGCCCGGTGGCATTAGAGTGCACAGAAACTTCAAGGCTCTGATCACATGAAGTTAAAAGGTCACAGAAAAGGTCAGCACCACCTGCAGCACAGATCACACCCCAGTTTTCATTCCAGCGTCTCTGGCAGCTGCTTTTGTTTTTGAAATCCTCCCTTATCGGTTGATTTCTTTTTGCTTCCTGCTGCTAATTGGTTATTTATATCCACATCTTTTCACTTGTCAAACTACACAGCCTGACCAGTACTGTGTGGTTTGTGTAGTTCTGTCTTGGATTTGAGGTTGATTAAATTCAACCAGGTGGCACTCATTTCCGTGTCCACTCATGCACGTGCTAACGATCGAGTTCTGCTCGTGTTCATTCAAAATTATAATTGTGACTCATTTCACTTCCTGCTCACAACAGGATGATTGCCAGGAATGACATAGCAGACACTGAAATGTGGCAAAACAGAATTTTTTAAATGAAGGATGACACATTACATCTTTTAAACTTTTCTTTAAATGCCAGCAGGACGACATGTTGGGTAATTTAAATCAGCTGTCGCGCTTTAAATTAACACCCACAGGTTCCTGGACCTCAATGGCACTTGATTATATTTATGATATGAAAAAGATTTTTTTATGGGGTCAAACTGTCTATTAATGTGCAGTGGCTTCCTTGTCTAACCTTTTAAAATGTGCGTATAAACTTGTAGCACGAGTGGACTGACTGTAACTATCCCCTGATAGAACTGACCAATAAAGAATGTCTATTTTTGTAAATAATTTGTTATACCACTAAAAAGAAAAAGAAGTCAGTGAATCCTGTCTTAGTCTTGGCTTCAGTGGAGGTTTTGGGTCAAAATAAAAATTCTGGCATCGATATCAACGACTTCCTTTTCTTGCTGATGATACAAAATTCCTGGATCCGCCCTTTTGTTTTCAATGGGTTCTTTCTTGGCTCATGTTCCATTCTTCCACCAAATGTCATGGTAATCTGTTCAGAAGTTTTTTTGTGTAATCCTGCTGACAAACCAACAAACCAACCAACCAACAAATCAACAGGCAGGGATGCAAACATAATCTCCTCGGCGGAGGGAATAATCAGTTCATCAGCCTCCAAAAAACCTTCTGGCCTGACCCTGTAATGGAATCTAACTCCGAATCAAACCTCCAGCCATGCACAAGGGATTCATTCCGCCCAAAGCTCACTGTGTTGCCCGGCCTCACCGACAGAGCAGAGACTCTGCTTCCTACCTATGAATCTCTCTGTCTAGTGTCTTCTTCTCCTCTTAATTTCCATCTCCATCCCGCCGCCCGGTTTATATAGGAGCTGCGAGAAATACACAAGCACACAAACAAACACACATTTCTATACACAGTTGCAGAGCTGTCAGGTCTAACCTTGACTGGCGCAGAGAATGAATTGTAATGCAAACGGGAGGGCGGGGGCACAAACAGGATGTCGGAGAGCTTCTGCTCGTCTCTGCCCGACCTCCCTCTTTCTTCCCTGTGGAGTCCAACTCAGCACAATCTCTCTGTTAAAGGTTTTTTTTTCCACCCTCTCGTCTGACTGAACCATAATAGTTACCTTTCCAATTTCTCTCTCCTCTCTCCAAACACATCCCATGGGGCTTTGGAGCCAAATACAGTTTTGGGAGATTAGCACATTGGTCAAATAGCGTTGACATAGATGCCAGAATCATTCACATATCCTCAGTAATTCTTGTGTCGCATGCTAATACACATTGTAGGTCGTTTGAATAACATCAGATGTGAAGTTGCACCAGCTGCCGAGCTAAATCAAATGTAAGGAGTTGGTTTTAAAATTGCAGGTGCTGCTTGACCTGTTTTAAGTGATCGGTGATCGTTTGTAGCTGAGAAAAGTGGATGAATTTGCATTTGCTTACCCAAGGGACTATGCAGATTATGTGTTGTTAAACCTCTTTCAATTCAGTCCTCCATCTTTGGAGAGTGTTGCTGGTGTGCCTGCAATATAGTAAATGATTGAATCTATCCCACAAGAACATCATATACAAACCGATGCGCCCAGACAAATCGGGCCAATTCCGTCACTCTCCGTTGTGTTCTGGCACGGTGGGCCAAATATAAGCCGGATCTGGCCCGTGAACTGCTTCCAGATCTAGCAGGGTTTTGCAGCTGGCCAATTTCGTTAAAGAATCAGGTCCAGTTAGCCACACTCTGCCCAGCTGTGGGCCAGTGCCAGCCAATAAGATCCATCCAAATCCATCACCAAGTCTTGCACATCATCCATCACAAGTTTTTCGCAAAAACCCAGGTGTTCCTGATTTGGGATGCTGTTGAGACGAGCTTGTTTGATCCCTGTAATGCCGGAGTGTTAGCATTCAAATTGATGATCCTGAGATGTTGGAATGCCGTCCGCTGACACTGCCAACTCGACTTGAGAGTCTATAGACGATAAGAAAACTTTCTTTCCTTGAGATACTGCTTTAATAGGTTTACCACAAGGTTTAGGTAACTCTGTGTACAGGTGAAGACAGTTGAGGTAAATTAAAGCAAAAAATGTACTCCCCTCACAAAGTTTCCTGGGCAAATATTATCAAATCGGGATCTTAGGGGTGCACTGTTTGTCCATTTGGGGTCCGTGACATGAAAACATTTGCAGTAGGGCCTCAGTTGGCAGTGAGCCTGCGGTAAACTCCCTGGGAGTGATAGATGTGTGTGTTCCAGATAGCAAAGTGATCGATGGGGGTATTGTTGGGAGGGGCGTTCAGAGTCGCTATTATTGTGTTTCGGAAAGCTAGGGGGAGATGGGGTGCGGTGGTGGGGGGAGTTGCAGAGGAGAGAGCTTGACGGGTTTATTGAGAAGCGTGATCTAGTGCACCGCCCCGGGACTCCTAGATGTAGTTAGAGAGGGCAGGAAGAGAGCGAGGGCTGGAGTAGGAAAGAAAAGGGGAAAGGAGCGGTGACAGGGAATGGATGGAAGTGGAGGAAGTGTGCACAGGAGGAGAGTGGAGAGGGAGGAAATAGAGGCAGGAAGTGGGGAGGGTGCAGAGGTGGGAATAAATGTGTAGGTTATCTGTTGATGTTTATCTGCGCTGTCCTGAGGGCTTGTGCAGTCATAACAGTGATCTAATCGGCACCTCTGGAGAGGGCGCACACACACACACACACACACACACCCACACTCTCGCTGCTACCAATCATCCATTTAAACCGTCATCTATCTGCCCTTCATCCAATCCATCCATTCAGCCCACATTTCCACTTTTTAATTTACCCCCTCCCTCCACTCCGTTATACCTCTGAATCCCCTCCATCCTTCAGTCCGTGCTCCCACTCCTACATCCTGCTGAAATCCAATTGGCCTCATCTCCCTTCTCACTCTTCTTCATTTCCTCTTCCCCCATGTCCATTTACCTTCTGCTGCCGTGGTCTTTTGAAGGCAGAAACTGATACTTCAGACCAAAGCTGCTGACTAGACTGGTATTTTTGTGAAGATACTCAGTGATGGCCCTAAAAAATATATATGCACGAAGTCTAGCAGCTTGCCGGATTTAGGGGTTTCAATGTTGTATGTTTTTGATACAACAATTAGGGGGTGCCAGAGTTCACTGTGACACCGCTGTTGGGTGTGGTCAAAAGCGCAAAAGACTTGAAACTTTTAACCTGCTACTAACAGTCAACAATAGTCCTCCGTAAATGACCCAAGTAGCGACAACAAGGCCCGAACCGACGGTCAGTTTGATCCGATCTGAGACCACTGACTAAATTCTGGCCCGTTGGTCCGAGGAACCTTTCACACCTGTTAGTTTGGTTTGGACTAAACTGAGAAAAGACTGAAGGTCCAGATCAAATAAGGTAGGGTGTGAAAGCGCCTACTATCTCCACAAATTTCAAATTGCCATCACATTCTGGTCCCAGAATTTTAGTTTTTCTTGCAAGTTTAAAAACTGTCAGGCATCATTTCCAGTATAAACATGGCTCAGTAGAAAGTGTTGTTTTGACGTGTGCATTGGCTTAGTGGACTGATACAGTACATGTGTCCACTGAAGCCTCCCTGCAGTGTGAGAGCAGCCTCTTTAAGGGCAGGCATGCCTTGCATATTAACTGTCACATAAGATGCGGAGCTGGTGTTATACGGACACATGTATGTACCCTATATGTGCCTGGTGTATGCCACATGACAGCTGATAGCGTGGAATGAGTGGGACGGTAAAGTGTGGATGCAGGGGTTTGTGTGGAGGAGATACTGTAATGTAATGACATCCTTGCCGCTGCCTGGGGCTAAATCGTGTAGGCGTGTGGGGCAGAAAGAGCGTTAACCATTAGCTGCTCGACTCCCTTGCATTCACCCCAGGGACCTTGCAGTGCATTTCCTATGTTTTCGACGAAGGTTTGAGTGAACAGGCGGCCGTAATATTTCAAGTGGGGCACGCGGGAGCCAATACTGTCGCTTCTATTTACCTCTTTTCACCCTGGTGTATTCAGAACTAGCATGCCTGCACTGTGCTGGAGGACCGAGTTCAGCAATTTGTGGGTTCCTTTGTGAGAGTGTTTGCTCTGGTTTCATCTGCGAGTGAGAATGTGTGCGTATGTGTCTGTACGCAGTTGGATGCCCCTGGTGTATTGGCACAGGTGAACATATCAGCCGTTTCACACAACTCAGAGTTTGATTGAGGTCAGAGCGTCAGAGGACGATAGCGGGTAAAAAAAACCCCAACAACAAAGTCCCTTTACAAAGAAGTGAGAACACAGAGCGATGCTCCCGTCCTCAAACACCACCACTTAGGCGAGGGCACTGTCATTTGCCACCGAGGAGCGGTAACGCGAGCTGTCCTTTGTGCCATCGATCCCCGCTGGCCCAGGGCTTTTCAGTGGCGAGAGGAAGGAAGAGACGAGGGAAAGCTATTCCCGCAGATGGAACACAAACATCTGCTGCATGTAAGGACTTTGGCTTCCCTTGGATATATTTTGTAGCGCTTGTGTGCGCATAAGCACGCATGTGAGTGTAGCTGCTCATCCATGCATGTATGTATGCTTGTACGCCCAACAGTCTTTCTATATTCTGTAATAACCCGCCACGAGGCAACGGAGAGGAGCGTGGCCTCTGAACAGCTTTAGGGAGTAAAGCGGGGAGGTAGCAGGATACACGGGCCCCAACATGGCCTCATTCCTCCGAGCTGCTGCTGATCAAACGGGGCTCGGCGGCTTTGTGAAGAGGCAGAGGCACCGCAGGAAAGACATTAACACAAGCGGGGAAGAGAATCTTAAAGGGGCGTCGCGGCAATCTCCACTATTTGGCTCATTTCCTCCTGCACAGATCTATTTTACAATGTCCCAGACCATTTCACACTCGGGATGCCTGGTGTGTGTGTGATCTCCCCCCCTCACGTCGGCCTAATTTGTATAATTGAAAACAGTCATCTGATGTGTAGCTCAAAGCCGCGGCGCTAACATGTCACCCAGTGATACATGAATTAGCACCTAACCTAAAGTTGGTTCAGCCCGAGTGCCAAGGCCCGTCCAATGTGTTATTGAGTCCTTCAACTATAGATGATTTGGCTGGAGAAAGAGGAGAGTTGGTGTTTCCACTTTGCCGTCAGATGGTTATCTTTTATTAGATTTCATCTTTTAGGATAAATTGAAGTGTTTCATGCTCAGAAAGTTCTACGACCGTTGGACTTCGGAGACCCTTTAAAAAGTTATTGGGTGAAATGAAAAGTACACAGTCATCAAACAGTGCCATTTTATTTCCCCCCTGACATTCTGTGAAGGTATATTTTAGAGGTACACTTTTAAACCCGACCGCGGCGAAGAACATAACATCTCCTTTTAGAACAAGAGTCTTATTTTCTTCTCCTCCTACTCTGTGCCAGACACAATGATTTAAACCCAACTTATCCAGCGACCTGCTCGCAGTTATCGAAGCTGCTGCCTGATAAGAGCGGCGAACCTATTTCTCAACTCGACCCAGAGACATCATTTTTTTGTTTTCACATATTATTGCTTCGGTTTGATGGAGTAATCTGTCGGGGGGGGGAACTGCTGATACGGAGTCGGCAAACACCAGCGTTCCTGTAGCTGAGTGACTGAGCAAAAGCTCTAAACGCTAACGGGGTTTGTAGGGTTCGATTCCTCACCTGGGCCACCCGGACTACAACTGTCTGTACCGACATGTTCGTCTACTAAACTAGCAGTTATGTCTGGGGCGAGAACAGCAGGTTGTTATTATTCTCATCGTTCACACATATTAATCTTGAGGATTTGATGACGACAACTATTCTTCTTTTTAAAACTTTTGTTAAAGAGGAACATCTCTGGTTGACACGTTCGCTGTCATTGCCTTTCTTGTGTATTTCCTCTTTCCACCCGCAGTAGCTGTTCATGATTTATGAAAAATACGTTTTTATCATTTTGTATTCCCGATATCTTGTCGTGATTCAGGCGGAAGTCCTCGTTCGAGTCGCTCCTTGATAACCCTTTACTAGCTCTGTGCATGAAGTGTTTCAGCTCTGAGCTCTCATAACTGGCGTTTTGTTCTTTGGGTCAGGGTTGAGGTTAACTCAGTGATCAGGGCTCATGCTTTTTAAAATTCATCTTTAATAACTGAGAAATATGCTGTTTATGCACAGATTTGCTATATGATTAGTTGCTTCTTAATTTAAAAAAAAAATATATATATATGTAGAAGATTGAGATACTACAATTACATTTTAACACGAGAACCGAGAGGGAGCCTCGAGACCCGGCAGTAAAGCGCCTTCAGGCCCTCACCTTGTTAGTCCATATTATGGTTCATCAGTGTATAAAATCCCCCAAATAATTTTCAATTAAATGTGAAACACGGGTACAGCCGGATCTTGGAGGGGTCCCTCTGTTCCTCTGGCAGCGGCTCGCTCTGCCTGCTCGGTAATCCAGCCCGGGTTATTATTGCACGAGTGAAACACGTTCATAATAAAATAGGCTCGTGATTGAGTGCGCAGGTATATATTATTTTTTTGTGATTGTGATTGCATCACTTGATACTTTCCTGACAAATGATTGCAGTGCAGTTAGTGAACTCACTGTCCAATTATCTATTCATACACAATTACATTTATATATATATATATATATATATATTTGTTTTTAAGAAGGAACAGTCAGAGAAGGTTTGAACCTGAGTCTATCAAGCAGCCATTAGCGACAGATTACAAATGAATCACCATCTGGGGGATTTTATGAAACCATAAATCCAAGGCTATTTGAGAAATGGCCAAGCCTTTTGTATGTATACTGTGTGTGTGTGTGTGTGTGTGTGTGTGTGTGTGTGTGTGTGTGTGTGTGTGTGTGTGTGTGTGTGTGTGTGTGTGTGTGTGTGTGTGTGTGTGTGTGTGTGTGTGTGTGGCCGGCCTCTGGGCACATTGTGGTTCCGTTTTGGACGGCTGCCCTCATTCTGATGTCCCTATCGACTCGCTGGCCTACATGGCCGAGTACAGGCCTGTTTTCCACTGCGGGTCGATACAGAGGCAGTGCTGAGGGGACAGCCCGAGGCTGGCTCGCTAAAACACACACACACACACTTAAACACTTACGAACAACGGAAACACAACAGTCTGCCGTGGTTCGCGCTGTCAGCACGTTCCTCGAAACACTAACGGAGGTGACGAGGGATTAGTCTGTCCGCGAGAGTGTGTTATTCGGCGTGCTGATGGGATTTACAGATTATAGTGTTTCAACCCCTCAGACGTGTGTGATACGGTCAGTTATCATCAGGATGAACCGCTATTGGGGTTTCTTTTGAAAGATTTTTGGATTAAAGCTGATCAAAGGTCAATACTTATATTGATTACATCAGCGTTTTATGATCCTGACATTTTTTCAGTACAATTGCCTCTGAAGCAACAGTTAAAGGAACACTCTTTTCAAAGTTCTCACTTCCTGTAGGGTCTGGATGGTTTGTCACCGCAGCACCTCTCTACTGATGACACCCTATGTTCAATATGTTCGAAACAATCATTGCTGTGCTAATAGATTTGCTAATAATGCTACTGCCAGTGGAGCTTTGGAGGCGATGGCGCAGCACAGACGGAGTAAACGTAGCTCCTGCTCATTTCCTCCCCTTGAAGTTATCTTGTCAACCCTGTTCATCTTATTGTCGGCAGGATTACCTAAAAACAACAGAACAGAGTTCTACTAACCCATCAAATTTTGGCGCAAATTTATTTGCTTCTTTTTTTAACGATGCGGTATAGGCCATCTTTTTTACATTGTCACATTGTCATTTTTACCAGGAATAATTCATGCATGTTGATGAAAAACATCAGGCATATCAAGGGGACTGATGTCTATGAGCATGTGCAATTTGGTTGAAGCTTGATTGGATTTGAAAGGAATGTTGGGTCTTGGCCTTGGCGGATGTTTGCACTCTGCCATCGACGGATCGGCCTCAGCGACTCTTGTCACCGCTCTGGATTAAAGAGGCACTGCCAACACTTCTGTAAAGTTGGGCTACTCCCAAGGTTTGACATAAATAGAGATAAATCCTGACTTTTAATCCTTAGTATGGATTTAGCTTCAAAACCTTTTTATATATCCCATAATTCAACACATTGTAGATTTGAGAAAAAGCTCCTCCTGAGCCACCGAAGACATGAAACAACCGTCCTCACCGGCTGCGTCGTCCCCGTGATGTGTAAACTCCTTCATCGCTGGTGAGTTACTTTAAAAGGATGTTTTCTTTTCATGTGAATTAGTCCTTAAACTGCAGAATTATCGACACCAACAGCTCGTTTCCCCAAAAAAGCCGCGCTGCCCCGACTCGGGGAAGAATAAAACTCACACTGATGTTCAGACGCCGCTCGCTCTGCGTCGGTTTCCCTCTCCAGACTCCCTCCTCCCTCCTCCCTCTCCCTCTTCACCCGAACAGTCAGAGCAGTTATTACTACTTTAAGTACTGCACTTGCTGAAATGGGGGTTTGTGGTTTTTTCTGTGTGTGTGTGTGTGTGTGTGTGTGCTGTAAAACACTGGTCTGATGTCTCTCCTGGGTATTTCAGAAGCTGCAGTCGCGTCTCTAAAGTTCAAGCAATTACATTTTCCGACTGGGTGCCATTTGCCAAACAGTCTTGTGGTTGTGTGTGTGTGTGTGTGTGTGTGTTTGCTTATATAGGCATCTGTGTTTGTTCATTACATGTTTGTGTTTCTTCTTACAGTCCTATACAGTACTAATATGATAATTAGTGAAATAGAGGAAACGGGGGTCTCTCAGGGGGTCGAATCAGATTTGGCTGAATGAATCAATACGAATATATGAAATATTCATATTGAATTGTTCCGTTTTCCTCGTTCGGACGATCAAGCAGCGCTTGAATGAACCGGCAGATTTCAGAACGGGATTTTTGACCTATTATCGTTGTTCAAGACAAGTCGTCTAATTATGCTCACAACCAAACTAGAAATCAAGCCACTACTTGAGGTTGTGCATCGATTTACTACAAAGAGCAGTGTGGAAGGGAAGAGCGCTCACTCTGGAGACAAAAACCCTCGGAAAGACAAACACTTTCCAAAAGGAGGCAGCGCTAACGCAAATGCAAATGGAACAAGGTTAGAGCTTCAGTTTGCCCACTTCTACCCTATGTCGCCAGTGAAGTACATTTAATGTCAGATCTAATACAGATTATAAATCCTTGGATTGAACAGAGCTACTACGGCTGTAAACAAATATTAATTCCTTAATGGATTAATCTCTTGATCCAATTATTCATTAAATCCACAAAAAATGTCCATCCCAGTTTCCTCAAAGGCCAAAGTGACGTCACATCGTTCTCCTCCTTCTCATCCACAAGCCCATTACCCCCCCCACAAAGAACATTCAACGTACGATATGATATAACACAGAGAGAAGCTGAGAAATGAAATAAACCCGAGAGCGGAAACCTGCCGGTCGTCAGAGCTGTGAATCAACGCCGTCGCTCCATTAATCAGCTATTTCTACGACAGAAGTGCAGTCCACACTACCGAAGATCCCCTCAGGGCTGGAAAGTGAAGATTCAGCAGACTGCCGTGGATCTGGAGCAAGAGGCACAGTCGAGCTTTGTACAGTCTGGGCTCACACATCAGCGGGTCAGCGGCGTGCACCGTGGGTAGTGGGGGCCGAGGTGCTCGCATGCTGCGGCAGATGTGGACGTGACTGCAATGTGTCGGAGCCTGGTGTGGAATTACAGACTAGGATTGCACCGCCAGGGCCGACGGATGATGCTGGATTGGCTGCGGCGTGAAGAACTCGTGTGACGGGGATGAAACGCGAGATGCGTGATCACCAAGCAGATTTTGGAACAGAAATGTACGTGCGCGGAATCTGCTAATTATCACATGAGAAGTGTTTCAAAACCCGTGACTGAAAACCAGTGAGAAATAGCAAATTATAAAGAAACTTCGTGGACACAGATGAGTTCAAACCTATTTTTATCTTTATTCTAATTCACCTCACACGTGAAAGTTGCGGCGTTTCCACTTATGATGAAAAAAGTATGCACTTATCAATGCTTTTATTTTGAAAAACGAGTAAGTGACGATGACAAACCCGGAGGCTTCTCTGCAAAATGAGGAAAAATAAATAGATAGCTGGACTAAAGCTGAAGATTTGATAATTTGAAAACACACAAGGTCCACAGGACCTGTTCAGTTCGAGAGTGTGTGTGTGTGTGTCAGTGAGCAGAATGGGTTGTCAGATCTGCCATTGCTGCCATAGGCCTGACAGGATGACAGCTGTCACCAAGGAAATAGAGAGTGGAGGAGGAGAGAGGACAGACACTGCCTCAAGGGAACACACACACACACTCGGTCTCAGACAAGGCCCTGGACGAAGTTGTTTTGTGTGTGTATGTATTTCAGCATATTTGTGTGTGTGCAGCCGTGGTTGTTGTAGCAGGAGAATTGCTGCACAACGCGACTATAATTGGTTTGTGTTTCAGTAATGTACACACTTATCTTCAGATCAGCAATTACAGTATGGGCATTGAAAAGGAACAAAGGGACAGTGTTGGTATGTGTTTACATGGTGTGTGTGTGTGTGTGCGTGTGTGTGAGTGTGTGTGTTGTATTGAGTTCGGTCTGCTTCATTAGTTTATATTGTAAAATCGATGTTGCCCATTGTGGTACAACCTCTGTTCCTGTATATGGAGCACATGCTGCTGTGTGTGTGTGTGTGTGTGTGTGTGTGTGTGTGTGTGTGTGTGTGTGTGTGTGTGTGTGTGTGTGTGTGTGTGTGTGTGTGTGTGTGTGTGTGTGTGTGTGTGTGTGTGTGTGTGTGTGTGTGTGTGTGTGCGTGTGTGTGTGTATGTGTGTGTGTGTGTGTGTGTGTGTGTGTGTGTGTCTGTGTGTGTGTGTCTGTGTGTGTGTGTCTGTGTGTCTGTATGTGTGTGTGTGTGTGTGTGTGTGTGTGGTAATAGTAACCCTGGGGAGAGAGTGTGATTGGAGGAGGGGAGGGGGGCTAAGTAACCTGGATGCAGACCCATCCATCAGCTCTTTCTCCTCTCAATCCTTTTCTTTCCCTCTCCGTTGTCTTTCCTCTCTCTCCTCTGTTGCAGTGACCACTGCTCTTAAAGCTGCACACAGGAACTCCAGCGTGTGTGTGTGTGTGTGTGTGTGTGTGTGTGTGCACATTTCTGGGTTGCCTCTGCCCCCCCGCCGGGAGCAGCGTGAGGTAATGTGTATTTAACTCGCCAAGCCCAATGGTCGCTCGGTAAAGAGGGAGTGAGCGCGAGAGGAAGAGGAGATGAAGGAGTGAAGAGTGAGGACAGAGACTCACTGTGGAGCAAACTCACCTGTGTGGACTCGTCACTCTCCTTTTTTTATTTTATCAATTTTTTTAAAGCCACCAGATCAACGTGAACTTCGGCACGGATCAAGTGTCGGGCCCCTAATGAGATTAGTATCAGCGCCGTTAACAATCCAGTGTAACGCATTACTGAACAACCTATTGATCCATTCTGGATCAATCATTTACCCAATTGAACTCACAGAGACATGAAGCAGCAGACCGTTTATATTTCGTTGTGTGGAAAGACTTTCAAATGTTTCAGTAACCATCAAAGTTGTTGATTCATTTCCTCTCACTTGACTAATTGTTTCAGCAGAGATTAAAAAGGAAAATCCTGCACAGAGTGTTTGTCATCCAGCTTTGAGGAGTTTAATATTGTGTATTTGAACGAGTCCCTCCATAAAAAAGCAAACCACCAGAGAGACGGAGAGATGTCTCCGTCTGGAGACCAATCCCAGGTTCTGAGCTGGAAGTCAACACGTTCAAATGAAACTCATTCGTTTGGGAAACCTGGAGCAGAACTCCTTTTGAGCTCAGGTAGTTCAGTCGCTAATTCAACATCAGTGGAGTGGTGTCACATCACATATCGCACTAATTAAAATCTGGATGCGTGGATTTGCAGCTCGGGGAGGCGGTTGACTGTGGCTGTATGAGGATATTGAATTTATTAGTTGTTATTTTTTAGGTGTTAAGGTGCATTGTGAAGCATTACGTGGAGTGAATTTTTTCATATTGCCTTTTATTCGACGAGCGGCCGTGTTTACATGCAGATCAGGAACATGCAGGTGCGATCCTGTGCGTTATCGCCCCGGCAAATGACAAATGTGCGTTTGTTTTGAAAAGTAATGAATGTCTGCGACCTCCAGCTTTCCCTCAAATCAGGTGCAATAGTGAGAGAGCAGGCGGGGGAAACGTAAATCATGGTTACGTGTCACAGCGTGTTATTCAGACCGTAATGCCGAGGAGCGGCGGGTCTCATTTTCTTTTTGAGCCGCTCAAATCTCGGAAATTATTCATCCGCAGTGCTGGATATCGGCCCCCCTTTTTTTTTATCGTCGCCCACCACTGATGTGAATTGTGATTGAATGTTTTCCGACTTTAAGCAGATTTTAAAATCGTACGTCCACGGGAAAGAAAAGCGAATCCCCCTTTCACAAAATATATGACCCCGACGTCGGGGTCAGATATCGTGAGCTGCACCAATCAGAATCAGGATCACGTTTCATTCGCCCGGCGCGTTGCATCCTCCTGCGAGGGGGCGGGCGTCGGCGAGGAGGGAGGGGTTAAAAAGAGATGATTAATCAGGGGGGTTTGCTGTGTGTGTGTGTGTGTGTGTGTGTGTGTGTGTGTGTGTGTGTGTGTGTGTGTGTGTGTGTGTGTGTGTGTGTGTGTGTGTGTGTGTGTGTGTGTGTGTGTGTGTGTGTGTGTGTGTGTGTGTGTGTGTGTGTGTGTGTGAGAGCAGGGGTGAATGGGGGTCTGGCATCCAAGCGTCAAGGTAATGAGTGGAGCCACAGCGTGTGGACCTCTAGCCTCTGCAGTGGAGAGGAGGGGGGCATGAGTGGAATACAGAGAGGGGCTGTTCCTCCGGCTGATGGCTCTGTTGGTTATGGATGAAACGGCAACCGGCCTCTTTTTCTTTTTGAGAAGCAGCCCAGCAAAACACTGTGGGGAAGCTGGATGGTTTTTCTTTTCTTCTCCCGTCGGAATAAAGGACGTGGATCGTCGCAAACGACGTGTTTCTGTACCCTGAGAAAGCCCCAAAAAACTGAGACGATGTGATATGTTTGTCATTTGACTGCTCGTGCAGTCGCACGTGTGAACGAGTGTATTGATGCGTAGAATTACAAAAATCTTTTTCACTGTCTAAATAAAAATACAAGTGTGAAAACAGTAACAGTGGGAAAAGCGCCAGGGCAGATTTAACACAAACACGACAGGACTCGATGAACGACGACGTCCTCTGTAGCCACAAGTTGTAATCATCTCTTTAAATACTTACCTGACCTTGAAAACTGCCAATTAAGACTTTATCAACAACATAAATTCAACTTTAAAAAGCTCCCGACACCACATGTGGACATGTAGGAGTTATTTTAAACCTTTTTTTAAAAGAAGTCGGCCTTATATGTTTCTTCAACTATTAACGTTAACATGGAAACATGGTCGTCTTCTCAATGATGAAGCTTGATTGTGACACAGGTTAGCTTGGAATGTTAGCCCCCAAAAAGTTAGCTATACTTCGGTGACCAGATGTCCCAGTTTTTTCCCGGGATTGTCCGAACAAATATATGTAACGCACTTAAACGTCACGTTCACAATCACATTGTTCCCATTTTTCACCATATTTAACATGATAATTGTAATGTTATCCTATGCTTATCATCATATTCTGTTCCACCTTACCCACTATGAGGCTCTGGCGCCGGTGACGTACCCGTTAGCATGCCAACGAAGAGACAAATCACTCTTTTCTGAAGAGCTCCGGGAGGCCGACCACTTCTTCTTCTTACATAAAGTACCTGGCGGCAAAAATGCAACACTCGTGGCTCTTCCTGTTCGCTCCGTAGGTGGTGGGCTCTTGTACAATAATCGTCCACTCTCTCCTGGTAAAAATAGCGACGATGTAGGAGCATGGACGCACACAAGGGTCCTAGTTTGGGGGTTTTTGAAAATCACCCTCACCCTATTCTCTACTGTATTGATGATATGGAGACGTTTTTGGACATTTCCACCAATTTCCCAGGGAAATAGTGAATGAATCAGGCATATTTATGGGACTGCCATCGATGTGTGCTGATTCAAGTGTCGTCTCTTGATGCGACCGTTTGGGCCTTGGCGGAGGTATGATCTCTACTGAGTGACATTCTAGTTATTTCCTCTTGTCGTTGGATCCAAAGTCCACCGGTCTGATGTAGGATGTGTGCTTTGTGAGCGTTTTACCGTTTAACCATCCAACATATGTCCTCAGTAGGCGTTGGGATTAGCTCTGCTCGCGGTGAAACCTTTTCTGAATAGACCAATCAAACTGCCAATATGTCTTATCCAAGGCTGTTCAACAACCTGCTGATGTATAGATCAGTGGGGGAAAGCCGCTCAGTGTGTCGGGCGCGTCTGTTGTGAAGTAAGAAGCTATGTATAGCTCCAGTATCGTCGGGATAATTACACAGGGGCGGAAAAGGAATACACGGAATGGACGTGGATATCAGATGAAGTCGGGCGGCAGAGCGACAGATGAGGTAGTTTTAAGCGGAAGAGGAAAGATGTCAATCCCCTTCCGTCCCCGTCACGCCCACTCATCACGAACGAGGGGCTTTTTGAGAGATTGCCGAGATGCAATTAAAGCCGGGGAACAGGTCGCCACGGATGATTACTCAGCAGTTACGGTGCCGAAGGTCACGAAGAGAGGAAGTTTGAGAGGCGACGGCGTAAGCGCCGGAGCTACCCGACGGATCCGATCGAGGAGAGAACGCGGCGCTATTAACTCCCCCTGCCTGTTCTGATCCGTTCCCACTTGACATTAGCAGGAGAAAATGACATGCTTTTAGCAGCGGCTGCTCATATAAGAGGGTTACCTCTGCCATTTAGAGGCGAGAGCTGACAGGAGGCCCCGCTTCTCCAGAATAACCTGGTTTAGAAGATGGAAGGGACGGGGAGGGAGGGAGGGAGGGAGGGAGGGAGGAAGAGAGAATTCTTCTCGCTAAACGAGAGGGGATGTGCCACAGACGTTTCTGCATTTTTAAAAGGGACATGGTGACTTTAGGTGCCGCGTATCCATGAATATCTCTGTTTCTTTTTGAAATTCTCCCAACTTGACCCCCGACCGCTCGTCTCGTCGGCGCGTCCGTTGACAGATTAATTGCTTCCGGTAACCTCTGTTCTAATGCAAATTTGAAAATCTCCAAAGCTGCAAACGCGGGAATTTTCAGATGCAAATGCGGGGGGGCGGGCAAAGGTAAACTCTCTGAAAACACACAATTCCAGAAGTCCTGAAAGAGCGATGTGCATAAATGTCAAAGCCCATGTTTTATGTCCTTGTCTGTGTCTTAGTACAAGCTCATCGTCATTAAAAAAAACTACCTGCCGGCGAGGTCGCCGACACAAGAGGAAGTTCAAATTCAAACAAAGCCTCCCTCAAACTGATCCCTTCTGAGGATCATCCTCATTTTCCTCATTGTTTTCTCCCTCTTTGTTTCCCCATTGTTCGTCTGAATCCAGAAGAAAACACCACCTCCGCCATCACCTGGCCCCGGCGTAATGACGGCGCGGCTGCATTGAAAAAGGTTCCCTCGGTTGTTTGTCCCTACCCCACCCTCAAAAAGCCGCCTCTCCCCGCCGACCACCATCGCCGCGATTTAGCAGTCGCTCTTTAGCTTTTGTTTGTCCTCTGTTTTGTTTGGCCATTAAAGTTGTCACACTCCGTTTGGATCAAAGCGGCAACAAATTAGCGTCTTGAATATTAGTGGTGACACCTTGTTAATGGGATGTAACGTGTCGGAGGGGGGGAAGCGGGGAAGGTATACCGCGAGGCGAGGAGGGAGGGAGTTTGTTGCCCGGGAGCGGCTGCACATTGCTTTTTTCGGGACGAGGAGCTCTGGCGGAAGCGTTTACATTAATGTCGACTTGTGGTTTTGTTCGATGGAGGGTTAGTGGCGTGCACTTGGCAGCGGTGGCTGTAAACAGGGCGAGCGCTGGCCGGGGAGCTGCAAGGCATTCTGCAGGTTGTCAGGCGGTGGGCGTGGCGGTGAGACGTGATTGACGGCGAGTGGGCACAGTGGTGGGCATTGCGGCGGCTCGCGGTCCAGGCTGAGATTGGCAGGCGGCTCCGATTAAGTGCTCCTCTGACTGGCAGACGTCTCGGCCCCTTTGTGGTTCTCCGGGGGGCCGCGTTCACACAACCGCAGCCCGGTTAGTGTGTACGTCAGCACTTTGATCCCCCCGAGTGCGAGTGGTTTCCTCCTCAGAACTCACTCAGATGTTCTGTACACACTGACGGACGGACACTTGGGTTTTTACCTCCTCACAAAGCGTGTTTAAAGAACTCACTGGTCCGAAGCCACTCGCACAGATCGTTCCTCGGCGTGAGTCCACCGCAGACGTACACACACACATGGAAACACGCGCTAATGAGACAAGGTCCAGATTTCCCTCTCACCTCCAGTGGTCAACAACAACAACAACAACAACAACAACAACAACAACAACGACAACAACACATTTAACCTTCTTCTGTGTGTGTGAGAGGGAGAGTTAACTTTATGTTGCTTGCCTGGCTCGGGGCGCTTGTTAGTTTTATTGTTGAATTCCTTCATGAACACACACACCCGCAGGCACACACACAAACACACACACACACACACACACACACACACACACACACACACACACAGATGCTCACAGCCAAATCGAATCTCAGCTGGCCGGACTGACGTTGAAGGCTTTTCATGCAGCTGTCGTTGGCTTTAGTCTTTTCCCACATACACACAAACTGCACACACACACACACACACACACACACACACACACACACACACACACACACACACCTAATCACGAAATACTTGTGTACAACAAAAACCCAAATGCATGAAGCTATGATGTGTGTATGTGTTTGTGTGTGTGTGTGTGTGTGTGTGTGTGTGTGTGTGAAGGCCGGGGAGGGGGTTGTGACAGTGCAGTTAGCATTAGCCTCCCGTGCCTCTCCCCACCACATGGCTGTCAGCCTGTGCATAGCTTAGCGTCTTCTGCACAGGATTAGCATGTAAGACGTGATGCATTTGAAGCCTCCGCAGGGCGAGAGAGAGAGAGAGGACGGCACACACACTCAGCACATCGGCTCATTGTATTAAGCGCTGTGTGTGTGTGTGTGTGTGTGTGTGTGTGTGTGTGTGTGTGTGTGTGTGTGTGTGTGTGTGTGTGTGTGTGTGTGTGTGTGTGTGTGTGTGTGTGTGTGTGTGTGTGTGTGTGTGTGTGTGTGTGTGTGTGTGTGTGTGTGTGTGTGTGTGTGTGTGTGTGTGTGTGTGTTTAAACATCCGACATCAGGAGGCTTTCACAGTCGGCGGTGCACTTTCGGTTTTTGTATTATTGTTCACCGGTCTGACGGCACTTTGCAGAAATGTACCTGAAGTTTTACATTACACCTCTTCAGGGTTTTTTTTAAAAATGAGTCCAACTTGTTTCCCCTGCAGCGAGAGGAACAGTTCCTTTCCCTGAACATTACATCCATATGTCTGCAACACTTCACACAAGATTTCGGAACCTGACAACAGGGATTCGGCCCACCTCATGTTTCTCTGTGCATGTCGGGCGGATTCTTCTAATCCACTCCATCGTTCATAAGGTTGAGTTCAGTTCACCCCCTCGTGGTATTTCTAGATGTTGGAGGTCACCGGTATCCGCTCTGGCCTTAAGCGTCGAGTGGCCTTGAAGAGAAAGAGCTTTTCTTCTTCTTCTCTTCCGAAGACGGAGTGCAGAGAGAGCTGTTAATGGAAAAGCAGGATGTGACGTTGAGGCGATGACGTCCGTGCACTTTCAATGCTGGGTTTTGTGTTCCATCAACATTAGCGAGTACAAGTACCACGTTTTTAAATCTAAATATACATATAGTCATCCTTAACTTTTGTAAAAAGGTGTAGATAGGTGTGGTAGCGACGGGCGTGCTAGCGACGGGCGTGATAGCGACTCTGGAGCTTTGGCCTCGTGGTTATCGCATCCGTGTCCCATAACCGGGTCAAACAATCTTTTTCCAAAATCGCTTACTGCCCCTTTTAAGTAACCACAACCCAATTACTTTGACTTTTGGAATTCATCTTCTATCTTTTATCGTCCTGTGTGGTAAGAAGTCGGGCCCTGGTGACCAGCTGAGGGTCAGATTTTACTCGGCGCCGCGTCATTCCCACGTGACGAGAACCCGAACGCGGCGTGTTTGTGAAGTACGCTGTTGTGGAAATGGCCGTTTAGTCTGTCTCGGGCCCTCGGGGGAACATCAGAGGTCTCCCAGAAGTCTTGTGCAGACACTTTTTGTTGCGTGTTTCTGTGCAGTGCGACGCTCCCCCGAGTGCTCATTATGGAAACTCCACCGCAGCACGTACACGCCACCAGCCAGACGCCAGACGGGAACGTTCCTCCGTCCCGCGGCGGAGGTCGAGGGGTCAAGATGCGAGAGGCGCTTCATAGTTTAGCGCCTTGAGCGTTTGCAGCAGCAAGCATCAAACACAAGTTATGAGCTGGATGGTTTCTGCTGATGGTTTTCTTTTGTCTTTCTCTAATCTGCAACACCTCAACAAGAGTTTCTATGAGTCCGGAGCTGCTGCCTGACCACCGCTCCGCTCTGTGCACCTTGCAGAGCAGCCGCCCAACAACTTCTTCTTCTTCAGCTCTTGTGTATGTGGGACACATTTTAATTAAGGCCAGAGAACATGACCTTCATTTTTCCATCACCCTCCCTTCCTCTTCCTCTTCCTCTTCTTCTTCTTCTACTTCTTCTTCTGCGTCAAGCGCTGTTTCCTTTGTAGATTGGGGATTTTTTTTTGGAGACAAGTCTGTGCTCTACAATGACGCAGCAAAAAAAATAAAGGAAAAAAGAAATCTGATGCCGGCAACTGACAACATGTGGTTTGAATCAGGGATAGTTTGAATCATCAGTGAAGCGCTGTTAGAAAACAACCTTGTTAAAAACCTGGGGGGCTTTCTGATAAATCTCCACGTTCACTAAAAACCCTTTTGTTTCTCGGCCTATGAATCAGATCAGAAGATGAAATAAACATTTGAGACGTTTATTGTAAATCATTGTCTCTGCCCTGCAAACTGGAACCGGACTGCAACGGTTTAATTCAGCTTTTAGAAAAACTAGAACTTCAGCTCAGTTGCAACTTGTAAAACTTTTTTCAGATCTAAAACTGTCAGAAAAAACAAAAACAAAGTATATTTCCCATAAAGCCTCTCGCCTTCCCACGAAACACAATACATGAAGTCTTGAAATCGGCAAAATCACTGAACATTTGTTGCAATCCGCTCTTAATGGGTATCGCACCATAAAAAAGCCTTATAGGGAAACTTTAATCCAAGATCAGGGAACGACACCTGATCATTTATCTTGTCTATCGGAGCTGCGCTTGAAATGTAAATGGTATAACCATATAAACAGCTTTTTCGCCACTCGTGGCGAATGATGTGAGTTGATATGAGCGACGCGAGTCTCCAGAGGAAGAGGAGGAGGAGGAGGAAGAGAAATGGGCAAGATGAACGGGAGGGGGACGATGGGGGGGGGGGAAGGAAAGAGAGACAAATGGAGAGAGGGAGAGAGGTAGCTCCGACACCCTTGGGTGGTGTGTGTGTGTGTGTGTGTGTGTGTGTGTGTGTGTGTGTGTGTGTGTGTGTGTGTGTGTGTGTGTGTGTGTGTGTGTGTGTGTGTGTGTGTGTGTGTGTGTGTGTGTGTGCGCTGCCGATGAGTAATGGCCTCTGACGCGCACGTCTCTCTTGTCTCGTCCTCCATCCGTTTCATCATTACATGCCATCAATCTCCCCATCTCTCAATCTCCCTGTCAGCTCCCTCTGTTCCCCTTCTCCTCCTCCATCCCCCTCTTCCCTTCCTCCATCCCCCTCTTTAACCCAGACAGTCTTGTTCTACGTCGTCTGACTCCTCGTCACTCTCTGCTCCTCTTCCTCCTCCTCCTCGTCGTCTCTGTCTCTCCGGCGCCGAAGCCTTTTCTCTGTTTCTCACCTGAGCCCCAGTTTAATTTCACCGTGAGAGCGGCGCTCACACACACACACACACACACACACACACACACACACACACTCAATCATCCACCCGTCTAACACCTTCACACGCACGCACGCAAAACTCTCAGACATGCACACATTCCGAAAGGAGCTGTCAAGAGTAATGGCGTTTAGTGTAATTTACTGTACCGCCGTTGTAGCCTCTGCTTCCTCAATAGGAATCATTACAGAGATTACATAATGGGGGTAATTTTTCTTCTGCCGCGTTACAGTGCTGTGCAGCCGCAAAGTGTTTTGGAGGCAGGAGAGAAAAACCCTGTTGGCCGCGGAGCTGAGGAGTAAATGGGGCTTTCGGTGCAGTCTGGCTAAATCAGCGCCCGTTAGCCTCCCTCCTCCTCCTCGTCTCTCCCTCTCTTCAAATCCATGCCTATTACCTTTAACAAACCACAATGGATCCGGGGTTATCGATCTGTTGGCGAGGGAATGCTCCCTTTGTTCTCACACACACACACACACACACAGGCGCGCACGTGAAAGGGAAGGAGGCCGCCATCGTGTCCAAGCTGACATTGTTACACAGAACGTAGAAGAACACGGACGGATACGGTTCTTTTCACCTTCGACCTGAAGGCCCAAATCACTGGAAATGCAGGTTAAGACGCAACGTCGCTACGGAACGTCGTCTTTCTTTCCTTGAAGGAAAAAAACCCTGCTGAGGCGTCTGTAGCTCGTCCCCACGGCGACAGTCAGACTTGGATTCACAGCGGTCGCGACCAATTTCCCACAGAGACCCGGAGGCCTCAGACTCTGTTCTCAACAGAAACCACGAGACGATACCACTTTTTTTCAAGGAACATCAGTTGATACGAGGTTTTGCTACGAGGTCGCTTTGTTCAAACTCATCCATCTGGTCACCGTCGAGAATTCTACACTTTTTACCACAAAGCAACAGTTTTAAAAGTAAACATTCGGTTTTCCAACTTTCAGCGTTCACAAAATGGAGGAGATCCATTGGAGAAGAAGCAGAAACCTTAAAAAAAGATTTCTTTGCTTCTCAAGACGATACATTTCGGATCTACTATCCAGAGAAGCACTTTCAAACGTGCCGGTTATTTGAACTTGTGCTTTTGAAAGTACATGTACGATCCTCAAATGAAAACTTGAACAGATTTCCACGAGGACTAGTCTACCACAAAAACAAACCACCGTAAGATGAAAAGCAGATTCACCAAAATATCAATCACAACACATCACGGCTGTAGTGGGAAGTAATCTGAACCAACAGTTAAAAAAGATTCACAGGAAGTTTGCACTATTTTGTGAGAAAGTGAGAAGGAACATTGGAAGTGTTGACACAACATGAAACGAAGTTGTCGAGACTTTGATAACTGAACTCTCTCCCTTCTGGATTAAAACCCGTTCTTTCTCCATCTGCAGCCTGAACCAGTCGACAGCATAAAAACCTGGACGTCAGTGATTCTCTGTTTTTTTTCGGGGGCAAAGTCTTTGGACGAGCTGCCGGCTTAAGCCAGAATTCAATTTGCAAAAAATTTGAAAAAGTAATTTGAGAATTATTACAAATTACCACAGAGCACAACAAAGTCGTAATATCACTTGTGGGAGAAAAATTGGTTGTGAATACAGAGTAATGCTGCCAGGTTCCAGCGTGACGGGGTAATTGACTCTCTCCGAGGTCATTACCTCCCCAGTGATGATTCATGTGTTGGCTAATTGCTCTGACATCATCCATACACACACACACACACACACACACACTCACACAAACTTACTTTTCTTGGCTCGGTAGCAGGTGAGGCTGCCAATATTGTATTTACATTAAACGTGTGTAATTCGATAGACCCCCGAGAAGAAGCTCGCTCCGGGAAAACAACATGGCCGCCCAGGTGTCTGACCTTGACTCCTCACCCAGCATGGCTATTCATAGGCCATTAATTAGAGCAGGATCCTGCTCATTAACACACACACACACGCACATTCTCTCGGCTTCCTCACACACACTCCTCTTCCCCCTCGCACTCCACTCCCTTCACGTTTGAGTTGCGTTTAATGCGCCCTGTTTGATTTGCCCTACTAAAGTAATGAGTTTGGAAAGCAGACAAAAATTCTGAAGTGTGCTTAGGAGGAGCCTCGCGATAATGTGAAGTCCCGGGGCTGGGGGGGAGAAGTCACTACACACACACTCGTCGACTCTTTATACACAACTGTGCAGTGTGTCCTTTGTCGAGTGCATTGTGTGTGTGTGTGTGTGTGTGTGTGTGTGTGTGTGTGTGTGTGTGTGTGTGTGTGTGTGTGTGTGTGTGTGTGTGTGTGTGTGTGTGTGTGTGTGTGTGTGTGTGTGTGTGTGTGTGTGTGTGTGTGTGTGTGTGTGTGTGTCTTCACAGGAGAGGGAGAGGTTGGTACATGTTTTAGACGACTTTCTTTATCTCCCGAGGGGATTTGTTTAGTAGTTTTGCGTTGAGCTTGTATACAGTATACGATATATTGTCCGATAAAAGCCCTTCACAGATATACAGGTGTCGGTGTTAATGTTTGCCAATATGAAAACTTTTTTACAGACTAATCAATGCAAAAAAATATGTATTTATGTCTTTACATTTTATATTTAAACACAAGGGATTGATAACGCCACTTTTTAGGAATCATTGCCAATTTTTAGAAATACATATATCAGTTGATTTTTCAGTATTTGAATTTTTTTTAACTCTCTAGTCTATTATCATATTGGCCCCAAAAAAAATCAGATCGATGAGGCTCTAGTTTGAAATTATTCTAGATTAGTTCAACTCAAGTCTGAAGTCTCATTAAGAACAAGTGACAACTTGAGTGTCAAGTTATTCAAGACAAGTTCAAGTCGATTTTCTAGTCTTGAAGATGTGACGAGTCTCGGAAAGAAATCTCAACTCTCGGATAAATTCCCAAGTCGGTCGAGACGAATACAAGTCTGTTTAAAACGAGTCGCGAGTCAAAGCTCGAGTTCAAGTCGCTCGGAACAAGTTGGAGACAAAACCTCCAGTCGTGAGTCTTGATTTGACGGTTAGTCGCTCACTAGAGCGCGTCAGCTCTTCAGCAGATGAAGATTAAAAGTTTAACCTGTAAACTGTGTGTTCACAGTAGATTAACAGACTCAAAAAAGAGATTAGCCAAAGCTGTTAAACAGGTAAAAAAAAAAAGCAGCTTATTCAGAAACAGGTTTAAAAAAAACCCCAAACAGATGAAGACAAACAGCTTCTTCAGAATTAAGCGATAAGAGACGAGTGTGTGCTAGATTAGTCCTAATAAAACACAACCGCCTTTAAACCTGCACCAGGCAAATCTTTGTCTAAACACTGAACAGCTGTGACGACGGAGTTCACAAAATACCTCCGCAGCTCGTTCACATCGTGCCAAAAAACGAACGAAGAATGTTGCCAGTTACATCACCGAGCACTTAGGAGCTGGATCGGCGCCGCCGCTCGCGTCTCCTCGCGTGGTTAAACCTGGAGCGAGCCAGCGAACGCACGCCGACGACCCAGAACTGTCCCGTCACAGGGAAAGTTAAATGACAACAATTGACATATTTGGCGACGGCTGGATCCAGGCCAGAGGGGAGGGAGGGTCGAGTTGTGAAGGGAAATGGGATGTAGATGAGCTCCTCTTCCTCCTCCTTCTTCTTCTTCTTCCTCCTCTTCCTCGTCAGCATTCAAACCTCATCCCGCCTGCAGGAGGAGAGAGACAGACAAACAAGGATGGAGTGAGGAAGGAGTAGACGATGGGTGAGCGAGGGAGGGAGGCTGGCATAGAGAGAGATGGTTCATTAAACATTTAGAGGGATGGAGAGCAGACAGGCCTCTCTCCATTTCCACCCTCGTACTGTTCAGCAGAATGTAGGTCTGCCTTTGCACCGAAATACAACACTGCTGTGTATTTCCTGAGCGTCGCGTGTGTTTTCTGCCACGCTGAAATCCCTTTCTCGTCCCCACAGGTGTAGATAATGGCTCGCAACGTGTGTAACACCACCACCATCGCCACCACTAAACATAGCAGCGTCCGTCGTGATGCACTTAATCCCGCGCATGACAACACGCGGGCAAAAGACAAACCCGCCGTCACGCCGTTCCAAGGTTAGCCAAAAAGGAATTTACACGTTAGTGAAATCCTTTGGCCACCGCCTCCTCCGGATGAACTGGAGTGTGTTTACCCTTGTACACACCTCTGTGTATTGTCCCATTTAGCACAGTTTCCACTCATGCATCCTAAATGGCCCCAGAGAGCCGGGGGAGTCTCCGCTGTCTGTTATTAGTGAGCAGCGCAGATCAATAGGCTCTGGGACTGCGGCGCTAACCTGTTAGCGTGTCCCCCCCCCCCCACTCCATTCAGAGCCACTGAGCCGTGGCTAACACCGGCACGGCTAAAGCGATTGGCGGTGTGGAGTTTCTGAAGTAGGCAGGTGCACCTGTGCCCGCCCCTGCTCCGACACATGTAGCTCTCTAAGCTCTGAAGATAGAGAGGACGACTGTGGACGCGACGCAAAAAGAGACTTTTCTCAAGCGCCGTTGTTTGGGATGTGAATTAAACGGCGGATTCCTTCAATGTACCGAACCTTTTCTCACTTACGTTTCTGGTGATATCTAACCTCCGCAGAGGGTGTTTGCTTTCATCTGTCACCTTTCTCTAAAATACCTTTCTCTCTGTGATCGCAGCTGGCACCACAACATAAAGAGGATAATAGAAATATAATGTGTTGTTCTCCGAGCATTGACTACTTGCACTCAGAAGAATTTGAACTTCCTCGCTGATAATCCACAGGGCCTCACTGTGGGTGAGCCGTTTGTTTAAAACAAATACAAGTTTCGGGTTCAGGGCGAGTTAGACAATGTTGTGAAGCGATCGTTTAAACCTGCATCAATTAGTTTCTTTCTCATGAGCATTTTTTCTGCGGTTGCTCATTGTTCCAGAGAATTATTGTCCAATAATGAGTTTTTGAGCCTCTTTTACCTCATTGTTTTGGTTTCGTGGCTCTTTGGACCCCTTGCTTAATGAATTGAGCATTTAACAGCTAAGATGCCGATTCATGTCTGGAGGGTTGAGGGTCTTGTTGTCATTTGTTGGACAGAGACATGGCTCCGAATGATTGAAAACCTAGCTAAGAAATTAGCTTAAAATGCTAACGTGTCTGGCGGCCATGAAGATTGATTGACAGGATAGACATGATGCAATGGATAAAAGTTATCAATCAGTTTTTTTGTTACATACCTATTGAATGATTGATCAATAGAACAGTGACATGTGTGGAAGTGCTGCTGAATTGATTATTAGAGCATTCTGTTTGAATTCTTTACATGAAATCGTTTTTTTACCATCACCATTGGCATCGTTATCATGAGGGGAAATGGTGTTTTATTGTGAGTGTGAGTGTCTTTGACCTCCCTACTGACGCGAATGCAGTTCTGTGAAAAATGCTGACTTCCATCCAAAATACGGAGATTCTGAATATCAGCTCAAAATGTCATCCAGATACAGACGGGGGGAAAGTATCGGTCCAACCTTTGTGTTGATTCGACAGCGTTGGCGTCTGGGATCTCGCAGCTCACGCTCGTGCATAATGAGGCGACGCCTCTCCGGACTCCGTCGGCATATGTCAGCATATGGCCGCCTCCTCCGAGAGCGCGTTGAACAGACTGAGCCGGGTTTGATTTCGCTCTGGAGGTCGTGACCTGGGACAGAGGGCAGACAGGAGAGAAAACAGGGAAATGGGAAAGAGAGAGGGAATCGAAAAAGGAAATAAGGGGGAGAGGACGACTGTCTCTCCAAACAGCTGTCAGCCTGAACTCTCTCCACCCGCCGACCGGCCCTGATGCTGTCGTCTGGGCTGTTATTGTCACACACACACACTCACACACACACACACACACTCTTCTGCCACTCACAGAGCATGTGCACACGTGTGTGTGTGTGTGTGTGTGTTGGAACATACAACCATATTGGGCCATCTGCTCCAGCGCTAATTGGTATGCATGACAATGTTTTTCCGACCCATAAAACCTAATGAAAATCAACACCCCGCCCGCCCTAATATCCCTTAATGCCATCGCCCGCCTCCCTCTCACCTTACCCCTCCTCCCGTGCAACATTACAGGCGTAATTGCACTATGCTGAGGCCACTTTCGGTGCAGGAGGCACGGTCCAAAAGATTGGGAGAACCTGGTTTCTGCTGCTCTCAGTGGAAACCCGTCAGCCCCCTCTGCGATCCCAGGGGCCTCGCAGCTCCACTGTAAACTTGGCTCAGTGTGTGTGTGTGTGTGTGTGTGGAGAGTTTAAAACTCTTGGAAACACCGGGTTGCAATGTGCAAGTGATTTCCTCCGCACTGCTGACAGCACGCATGAGGAATCAAGACGAGCAGAGAGGGACGGGAAGACGGGAGGGAGGAAGAGATGTAAAAGAACTGGAGAGGCAATAAATGGATGAATGATATGAAAGTGCTGAAGGAGGGAAAAAATTAACAACTTGACTGGTGTCAGCTCAATTGGACACTTGACCTGGACCCCTCTTTGATCGATTCCTCGTCTTGAACTGGAGTCTCTTCCGGAGACGTGTTTTGTGAAGATTTCAAACTTGGACTTGTCTTGACTGATTTCTTTTAACACTCCCAAATGATTTGGACGTCTCCTAAAAGACGTGGAAGGCCCTTTTCTCATTGACTTGGACTTTAGGAACCTTGTATGACAACACAGATTTGACGTGGACCTGTCCGCAAGGACCTGAGACATCAACAGTTGACTTGGATGTTTCTCAGCAGACTTGAGATTTGGATCAAGTTGAAACTCCATGTAGAAGTCGCTTCTACAATCTGACGCGTGACTTGTTATCATACAGTTTGATAAGACTTGTAGCTTGAGGCTTGACGTTTATTGGAGACACGGATTTAATCGACATGTTTTATTTCCATTAGATAAAGATTCCTGACATTGATACTCATATATACTGATATTATAGTATAATGGTTGTAAGTCATAAAAGGAAAAATTAGGTGTCAAGAAAAGAAAGAAAACAAGGGACGTGAGAAAAAAGGAGAAAAGAGCAGATGAACTTCTGTGTGTGTGTGTGTGTGTGTGTGTGTGTGTGTGTGTGTGTGTGTGTGTGTGTGTGTGTGTGTGTGTGTGTCACCACACTTGAAGAATGTGTCGCACACGTGGACACAAAAATGCCCCGGTTGTATTTTGTGTTTAAAGGGAGCCTGAGGTCACACACACACACACACACACAGACACACACACTTGGACGCCACTACCATGAAATGATCTACGAGGGAAATTACAGTACAAACAAAAGCTTACAGATGTGCCCTCGCAGAGAAGAGTAACGTCGCAGCGTGGGCTTTTTCTTTTTCATGTCCGACCACACACACACACACACACACACACACACACACACACACACAACACCATCGCCCTCCCTCGCCAACCAATAAAGATGTGTCCTGCGGCTGTCTTGTCTCCGCGATGTTAAACTTCACCTCTTCGCCGTTTCCCCCTCCACCACCGCGACCCCGACCACCGCTGCTCCGTCCCCTCTGTGGTCGTATAGGCGGTTTATTAACGTGTCAGACGCTGTTCTTCTGCCCGTCCTCGCCACGGGGGGAAGGCCCCCGGGCGGCGCTCTCCGAGTCGGTCACGCGGCTACGCGGCGTGCTCTCCGCGTTTTAGTGCGTCATACATGAAAACAGCAGCCTCGCCAGGTTCTAAAGGAGGCGTCATCCAGGCTTCTGTAACCTCAGAGGTTTACTCACAATGGGACGTAATTGTGCGGAAGCCAGTTCAACAAATGCACTGTTGTTAAGTCTTTGGTGTTTTGTTGTGAGCCGCCTGTTACCTCCCCTCACTCTCTCTCTCTCTCCGTTTCCCTTTGTCTCTCTGCCTTTGCCCTTATTACGCCATTTTCTGTCTGCGCCCTGTGGTTTCCTGCTCGGTCGTGCCCTTTAAAGGTGTCACGACCGACGTGCGTGATCACACCGGGGGGCATTCATTGTTCAAGCGGGGGGCACAGCGGACGCTGGAGGTGTTACGTGTTGCACCAGGTACACGGGAAAATGGAGGATTTACTGTAACACGTAAAGGAGACGGCCCGTAAAGGCCCCGGTGACTCTTTCTTGAAATGTCTCTCAAGGACGCGTCGGCTGATGATTCCAACCCTCTCTTTCTCTTTCTGTTCCTCGGAACCGGCGTGGTTGGCCCGTTTCGCCATCGAGCATTAGTCAAATGGGCCATCATCCCCGTCGCCGAGTCAGATGATGACTTTTGGCAGAACGCAGCCGCAGCGCGATGCCAGACAATCAGAGCCGCTGCCATTTCATCACACGGTGGCGGGCGGGCGGGCGGGCACGGGAACTCACGCACACGCCGACTCCACACACCACAAACAAGCTGCTTCTCATTAAGCCCGTAGAACAAGAGAGATGGAGTGAGAGGGAACGGTAGGTGGCGAAGGAGGAGAGAGAGACGGAGGAGCTGGCGGCTTCTTTCTTTCTTTCTCTCCAGCAAGCGATAAGAGAGCTGGAGAGAAAGAAAAGGAGAGTCGTGTGTGTGTGTGTGTGTGTGTGTGTGTGTGTGTGTGTGTGTGTGTGTGTGTGTGTGTGTGTGTGTGTGTGTGTTTGTGTGTGTTTGTGTGTGTGTGTGTGTGTGTGTGTGTGTGTGTGTGTGTGTGTGTGTGTGTGTGTGTGTGTGTGTGTGTGTGTGTGTGTGTGTGTGTGTGTGTGTGTGTGTGTGTGTGTGTGTGTGTGTGTGTGTGTGTGTGCGTGCGCGCTGCCATCCAAAGAGACACCAGCCTACACCCAAAACCCCCAGCTACCCTCACCCCATGCCCCTCCGGCACTGCTGTTCCCATAGCAACGAGATACAGGAAGGAGGAGGGGGGGTGAAGTGAAGAGGAGAGGAAGTGTGCTAAAGATTACGGTGGAATTTTGCTGCTGCTGCCTGGATTTGACCAATCTGCTGTTGAGGCTTTAAGATGTGCTAATTCCTTTCCCCTGCCTTCCCTCTGTCACGTGCACGTGCACACGCACACACACACACACTGAAACTCCAGGTCAGGCTGACGTGAGCTAGAAGGCATCATTTTAGGCAGATAATTCCTGGAACCGTGCTGTCAAAGTAGAAGTGGGGGAAGAAGTGTGACAGGTTTTTAAAAAATAAAATACAGGCCCAGTGTTTGATAAGAACTTTCCCCATGTGGGAATATTTTGGGGTTTTTTTCCCAGCAGTTATGAGTTGTATGATTTGTATGATCACCTCCATGTGTCCGTGAAAACTTGTCGGCCAGATGTGGAAGGAAATTCCCTCGCTGCTGGTTTCTCTCGCTCCCCAGAGGAGGAACACTATCGACTCCGACGACCTCATCACCTTTTCGCCTCGGTGCTACCGGGAATTTTCGATTTTCAAAAAGAGGAAATCTGCTCAGCCTTTACACGATATTTGTCCGTCCGTGTTTATGCTCCCAACAGATGTGAACCCATTGACTTTTGGTGGCCATGTAAAAATTGTACATTTATTTATTAATCGATGGTTGTTGTTGTCCTGCGTCAAACATTCTGTTGTGTTTTTCCTACTATTCAAAGCGGCCATTGATTTCCCCTCCACCATGTACAATATATTAAGTAGGTAATGATTGTTTTCATTAATTATCAATCAAATTAATCATTTGTTAATTGGCTGATTTACTGTCCTATATCGGCATCTTAAATGATGGATCAAATATCAAACGCGGATTATTCTCATAAAATATATAAAAAGAAAATAGTAAAAAGAATATAAAATGTTAAAAATATTGTCTTTAATATCTCATGAGAGAAAGATAAAAGAGCAGATCCAATTGATTTTGGTTTTGTGATGTAAATCAGAGGAAACTAGCGGCTCAGCAACATCAAGTCTCAATGATTTTCATATTTAAGGAACTAGAAGTGGCACAGACGCTGGTCTGGTCCTTTTAATAAATTGATTTACTCATAATACGGTCAAGCGTATCTTTGTATCCAAAGGTCAGAAGTCGACAGGGTTTCAGATGAGAACTGTTCTCGGCGCTTCTCCACTGATGCAACAGTGTTCGTGACATTGTTTCTCCAGGATCACGTGTGTGTGTGTCTGTGTGTGTGTGTGTGTCGCAGGGTCTTTACATCTTGAATAACACACACACACATGAAAGGAGCTCAATCATTAACAAAACTCTGTGAAGCTCCTTTTTTTTCTTTTTTTCAAGCGAGGCAGAGAGTTATCAGATATTTCTGCGAAACTGCCGAGTTTTTGCTTTTCACTGAAAAGTAATTGCAGATGTATTGTCCAACACATTGTGACCAGGGATGATGGTGAATGTGAGGAGAAAACCTCCATGCTGGAATTATGCGTTATTGATGTTTTTTTAAGATTTAAAAATGAATCTAACAAGGCGGCTTTATTTCTGAGGAGACATTGTGGGCTCGTCCTCCGTATTAAACATGCAGGAAAGAAAATATGAGGCTTTTCACTTGCACACACACACACACATGTCATGCATCAGCGTGTCTCCGTCACCGTGTAAATGCACGTGTGTGTGTGTGTGTGTGTGTGTGTGTGTGTGTGTGTCCTCTCTCATTAGCGGGCGGCAGTGTGCGGTGGCTCGTTAGCGCAGAGCTAGCTGAGCGTCGGGGCACCGGTGCAGCTTCATTAGCTACTGTGACATTTATCTGATTGTTTCCCCCGCCGCCACATGTGCCACCGCGTCTCCATGGCAACCGCAGATGTGCGTACACACACACACATGCATATACACAATTGCAGTCTGTTGAGGGTTCGACTCAGCCGTGGCTTAACGTGACCTTTGACCTTAACTAAACCTGATTTTGATTCAGATCAAAATTCAGATTCAAATTGCAACTTTAGGTTTGTAGGACAAACCTCCGTCCTGTTGTCGTCTCCCACACGTGGGCCGCGTCCACCTTATGCCTGACATTGATTGGTTTGAATGGAGAACCGGTTGGTTTCGTTCATATCCGTCATGGTGTTTACGACCAACGTCGGGAACGTCAGGCGCAGAACTCGACGCCCGGCGCCGAAAGAACGTCCTCGTCGATCAAACGTCCACAGGACGAATCGGTGGCTCCTCTCCCAGCGCTGCGGCCCCTGGGTGGGCGGAGCTCTGCTCATTGTGAAGTTCAGGTGAATCACCGGCGGCGTCACACTCCCACGTGTCCTCGCTGTAAGTCGGATACGGACGGAAGAAAAAGAACCTCAGAGCGGTTCCGAATAAATCAGCCGCCTCAGTTCGCCTCTCATTTTAGTTTGACTCACTAATCCGCCCGACGACGGGATCAGCCACAGAGTGGGATTCGTGAAAAGTTTTTCTCTTCTCTCTTTCAAAGCACGCCTCTCACGTCGTGTTGTGGTGAAGTCGCTAATCTGGTTTACAGTTTGATGAAGCGGCGGGAAGTATTCAGGACTATGAAATGAATGTGTGTGTGTGTGGAGGTGTTGTATCAGCGCCCCCTGGGACTCGTCTTGTGTACCCGAGTGTGGTTGTGTTTACCGGCTCGAGGAGAAGAGGCCGTTTAAAGCCCCTGTAATTATCCTGGGACCCTATAGATGCATCTCATTACCCCCCCAACCCGCGGCTTAGCAGCTCCTGATGGCTCTAATTGTATCGAGGGTTTATTTTTATATGTAAATAGACAAGAAAATCACAATATGGAAAAAGGTGCCGTCTGAGAAAGGATCATTTTCAGGATTGAACGATTTTCTAGGTCGGACAAAACTCGTCGGGTTGAATTACGTAGGTTTTTCAACATTCTGTAGAAACGATATAATCAAATTATCATGAAGTCATGATACATTTCCAATAATTCTAGTGTGTGTGTGTGTGTGTGTGTGTGTGTCTGAACATGTTCGTCCATTCATGTGGATGTGCGTGCGTGCGTGCGTGCGTGCGAGTGTGTTTAGCTGAGCCCTGGTCTCCCTGCTCCCTCGGGGAGGAACCGATGTTTCTCACTCTGCTTGTCAACAAGATTAGTTCCCCCTGGGACCGTTACACACCCGGCAAACACACTCGCCAATGAGAGGAAGTGTGTGACAGCTCGGCCCTTCCTCGAACCCACTGAAGTGTGTGTGTGTGTGTGTGTGTGTGTGTGTGTGTGCGCGTGTGTGTGTGTGTGTGTGTGTCTGTGTGTGCGTGCGGCGATGGAGGGGTTAGGGAGTCTACAGAGGATGTGTGTTTTAGAGCAGAAACAGAACAGGAGAAGCAGCAGGGGGATCAACGCAGGCAGCCTGAACTGTCGCCTTTGTGTGTGTAGCATGTGTGATATGTGAGTGTGTAGCATGTGTGTGTGTGTGTGCCTGGTTTCTCATGCTGAGCTGTACTTACTCCTGGACCTGGCTCATCTGCATCCCTCTCTCACCGGCCTCGCTCCGTCCTCGCTCCGTCTCTCGTTCCCCCGTCTGTCGGTTCCCACCGCGCCGCCTGTTGGACTCCAGCTGTGAACAAGGGAAACAGAGGAGTGCAGCAGGCGTTCTCAGGTGGTGCAGGTATAAGCTCGTCACTGTCAGACTTTAACTCTTCATATGTGGAGCCGCAGCTTCTGTCCTCCTTTGCCACAGCAAAGATGGAGCCTGGAACATTCGACGTTCCCTTATATACTGATACAGGAACTCGACAAGTGTTTGTGTCCTTAAACCTGCACATGCTTCTTTTAAAATAGATAAACAACAGGTCAGGTACTGTAACCGCAGAGCTATCACCAGATTTAGCATTAAAAGCTAAATACAGAGAGGATTTTCTCTTTAGGAGACGATGGAGACGCTAATTTTAATATTCTATTCCAACCTGTAAAGGCCTGAAGGACACCTTCCCCGACCTCTACTTTCTATGCTAAGCTAGAAGCTAACCACCACATAGACACCAGGAGCTCGATATCGAACTTCTCATCTCGCCACCGTCGGAAAGAAAAGAAAACCAATCAAGTGTGTGTTTCCCAACACGTGGAACAATTCCTCCTTCTTTTTTCCTAATAGAGGAGGACGGAATGCGAATGTAAAAAATGAAGGTGATGAATGAATGAATGAATGAATGAATAAACAACCATCATAAGATGTTGATGATCAATACTGTGCAGCTGCAGGGTGAGGGAGCAGCACTTCAGCAGCTGCTTCAAAGACCCGACGCACGCACACACACACACACACACACACACACACACACACACACACACAC
>NC_061526.1:23310000-23342500 GCF_022379125.1 Scophthalmus maximus
TTCCCCCCTCGTCTTCCTCCATCACGTCCTTCTGTCTTTAACTCTCTTTCCCCCCTCGTCTTCCTCCATCACGTCCTTCTGTCTTTAACTCTCTTTCCCCCCTCGTCTTCCTCCATCACGTCCTTCTGTCTTTAACTCTCTTTCCCCCCTCGTCTTCCTCCATCACGTCCTTCTGTCTTTAACTCTCTTTCCCCCCTCGTCTTCCTCCATCACGTCCTTCTGTCTTTAACTCTCTTTCCCCCCTCGTCTTCCTCCATCACGTCCTTCTGTCTCTCTTTCCCCCCTCGTCTTCCTCCATCACGTCCTTCTGTCTTTAACTCTCTTTCCCCCCTCGTCTTCCTCCATCACGTCCTTCTGTCTTTAACTCTCTTTCCCCCCTCGTCTTCCTCCATCACGTCCTTCTGTCTTTAACTCTCTTTCCCCCCTCGTCTTCCTCCATCACGTCCTTCTGTCTTTAACTCTCTTTCCCCCCTCGTCTTCCTCCATCACGTCCTTCTGTCTTTAACTCTCTTTCCCCCCTCGTCTTCCTCCATCACGTCCTTCTGTCTTTAACTCTCTTTCCCCCCTCGTCTTCCTCCATCACGTCCTTCTGTCTTTAACTCTCTTTCCCCCCTCGTCTTCCTCCATCACGTCCTTCTGTCTTTAACTCTCTTTCCCCCCTCGTCTTCCTCCATCACGTCCTTCTGTCTTAACTCTCTTTCCCCCCTCGTCTTCCTTCTGTTCTTCCGTGGTTCGGTCGCCACACCTTCAGTGAACGTGACTCGGGACGAAACGCGGCGCTCGCACCTTACCTAGGAGCTACTTCTGTAGGAGGACTCAAAACAGCACTAAGCTCTTTAACCAGCTGCACAAGAAGAACCGTGTCAGACCGAACAGACAGTCGCACCTAGTGAACGGCGGAACAAACCATATATGTGCACAAGCGGACGACGCTCCGTGCACCATTTGAAGACAAAGACCAGAATTACACAGTCAATTGTGCGGAGCTGCCTGATTCGCAGCTATTTTCTCCCCGTTGCCCTCTTCTTCTTCTTCTCCTTCTTCTTCTTCTTCTTCTTCTTCTTCTTCTTCTCTCTCTCTCTCTCTCTCTCTTTTTTCTTCTTTCCCCCCTTTGATGAATTTGTCAAGTGTGAGAGCAAACAATGGAGACGGCAGCCAGGAACCTGCAGACAATAGCGCTGGCATATTAACAGGCATCATCCGGAGTGGGGGGCTGGTGACACTCGTGACGAGACACGGAGAGTGGGAGGAAAGTGAAGAGAGGGAGAACGGAGAGGAAGATGGGAGGAGGAGGAGGAGGAGGAGGAGGAGAGAGATGCGGCGCTTCCATCCGTCCAACTGCGGAGCAAATTCCGAGAGAAGTTTCTCAGACGAAAGCAAGAGGATGAATCAGCGCGGGTGAAAGGGAACGGAGCAGGTGAACACCCATCTGCCGGGAAATAGGATTGAATGAAGGATCTTGTCTGCCGCTCGCCGCCGCACCTGAAGCGAGTGGATGCAGCCGCTGAGGTGCGGTCGATCCACGCGGAGAAACTCATGATGCTCATTTTGCTTTGTCAGATACGTTTTGGCGGGAAAATGTCATCATTTCCGCCCGGATTCCGTAGTAGCACATTCCGTAAGTACAAGAAACCACGGGGAGGAGGAGGAGGTTCTGCTGGATCGCGTCCTGTTTCCCACGTGCGGTTTGGGGGTTTTTTATGCAACCAAAACACATAATTATGGGGACAGATTGTGGTTCTGGTGAAAAGAATGAAAAACATAAACACGTGATTCATCCTGTGGTTTAAATGTGTTGACTTTTTTCAGTATTGCACATGAGAACCGCCATCGTTCTCTGACTTCTGCTAAGTGTATCTCAGTTTCCTTTATAGGGTAAAAATTTAAATACATTATAGACTTAATATTTATATATAAATAAACCAACAAAACACCAATGCTGTGGGTCAGTGCATCCACACGGACTTGATTGACAGAAATGGATTTTTGGGGGCCAATGCCAATACTGATTTTAGGAACTAAAAAATCTATATACCCATATATCAGACAATAGTATATATATTTATTCAAAAGTATATATTTAAAAAATGAAATTGACTGAATCCGAAGATTTTTCGAACTTTTATGACAAATAAACAATAATAATAATAATAATAATAATAAATGTAATTTATAGAACACTTTTCATTGCTAAAATTAATCTCAAATGTAATGTAGTCTTCATATTTCACAGTTTAACCATAAACTATATTATATAAAGATATTGAACTTGAATTAGAAAAGAAAAAAATTTGAAATTTTAACAAAAATGCGAATCTTTTCTTCATCGTTTATTTCTGTAAAATGCAACTTTTCATATCGGCAAACATGAACGCAGATACAGAGGCTCGTCTTTTTATCAGTCAACCAACGTAAAACGGAATTGAAGAACTTTTCATAATGAAAACAATGCAGCTACATTGAGTGTGAACATGCTTGTACTTGTACATCCACTTCAATATTTAATTGTAACTCTTTTTATTCTAGTTATGATTTCCTTCCCTTTCTTATAACATGCATTCCTCAGATGAATGTGAGAAATCTTCTCTGGCGTCGGACGAGGCGACGCACCGATACCAGCTGACGACACGCCGTTGAGCTCGTGCCCCGGCAATGGGATTTTGATTTTGAACGACTCGTGTTTCTGTGATCGTCCTTCACCTCGCCGCCTCACACTTCCATCACTCGTCTGAAAGCCCGGGGACGGCGCTCTGCCCGACACCGACATCGACTCGTCCCCGGCACCAACACACTTTGTCAGGGGGCCTTTGTGTTTGTGTGTTCTTCAGCCTTGAGGGGGCTCCGTCTCTTCTCCCTCCTCCTCCTCCTCCTGCTGCTTCTGAGGAGGGAGAAGAAGAAAAGAAGAAGAGGGGTCCGGAGTTCCTCTTTGTCCTTCAGCTCCCTCAGATCTCGTCCTCCTCCTCCCCCTCCCTCGTCTCCACCAGCCCCCTTCAAACAAGTTGTTTTTCGTGGTCGATGAGTCAAGAGCATCACTCACGTCCACTTTCACAGGGGAATAAAAAAACCACCCACCTCCAGTTGGTACCTTGAATGACACTCTCCGTTCTACACGTCTCTCCATTCGTACATGCGACAAGCGGAGGCAGGAGACTTTGTGTTCTCGTCTGTCCGTCGTGGACGAGATCTCTCATCTTTCGGCGCACACGTCCGCTCGGACTCAAAGAAAGACATTTGTCGAAGGAGATGGATGTAAAAGCGGTAGGCGCAGCGCGGGGGTAGGCGCAGGCGGGAGAGAAATAAACCCCGCGAGGTAATTCCAGGTCATCACTCTCCGTCTGTGCTTTAAGAGGAAGTGTAGCATTTGATTGGGCTCTTACTGGCCTTGTTATTCACGGGCGCTGAGCACTGTTGTTGTTGTTTTTGTCGTCGTGAACCGAGCCGCCCGGCCTCATCTGCACTCGCTCGACTCCCCCCCCCCCGCCAGCTCATGGTACATTTTCTCTGGGCCCCTGCTCTTCTCCCATCAGTGTGTTTATTTTAAATTGGCGGCGGATGCTGTTTTTGGAGAGTGATCTTGGCCGTTCTGGGGGTAAACGAACCCACTCTGATGCCCCCCGGTAGCGGCCCAGAGGCATCTCTTCTCCTTCTTCCTCTTTTTCCCCCTCTCCATGAAATAGCAGTTTGGATTTAAATGAGATTGCAGGGGAAGTTGGGCGGCTGCAGCGACGAGCCAACAGCTTGTCTGTTCGCTTCATTCAGTTGTGTTAGGATCCTCATTAGTCCGACACTTCGGCAGCGGCTGCTGGTGCAAAAAGACAAAAAGACAAAGACGGCACGAAGATGGCGAACGGGAGTTGACAGCGGAAATTTGTGCAAGTGCAAGATGACTCATGAATTTTTGGATGTGAGAGCCTGGAACAGATTTTAAGTTGGTCGCTGGCAGTTGGTCGGTGCAGGAGATGGGATTTATATCAATATGATATATCGTTGAATTATTACTGACGTATATTGTTCTCCCAGTCAGATTGTGGCTCATGTAGCCAGCACTTGTAGTCCGAGTCAGTGAGTGTTGGTGTGAGAACTCCTCAATGACGCCATTCTAGACGTGCTTATGAATAAATTAATGATGGATCACGGGAAACGTCGAAACGTAAAACCCAGACACTTCACGCTCGCTCTGAGCGCCGGCTGAAACCCCCACGTCAGACCGGAGAGGAAATCTCTCTGATCCGTCTGACCCTGCCGTTTGTATCCCCGTCAGACGCTGACGTCACACTCGGCGGCGGCGAGAGGCTTCTTCAGCCTGACGAGGATGAGATTCCTCCAGCAAACACGACAGAGAGACAGATTTCTAAGTATCATAATACCACCCCCCCCCAAAAAATCCATATTGCAAACAGTTTAAATGATCTCTTTAAGCCCGTTTAAGTGAGTTATGATGAAAACTTAATCAATCACAGAAAATATCTTGGTTTCCTTCAACAAAATTCCCACATTTTGGCTCTAAACCATCAAGTTGTGTGTTGTGCAGTTTCCAGTCTGACCCAGGTGTGTGTGTGTGTGTGTGTGTGTGTGTGTGTGTGTGTGTGTGTGTGTGTGTGTGTGCTGACGAGGACGGTCTGGGGAATATCGCTGCACTATACTGTTGCTTTAATGTGTTTGGAGTTAATAACCAGATGAGTGGACGAGCAGGGGGAAGGAGGGGGGCGCCAATGAGAAATGGAGCAATTTGGCATTTTATGCTGGAGAAGAGGAGGAGATGGAGGGAGAGATAAAGGGAGGGCGAGACAAAGAGAGAGAGCCAGAGGGGTAAACAGAAAACAGTCCTTTTGCTAAAACACAACCCTTAAGCGCCATGACGGGTCTGTTGCCGTGTGTGTGTGTGTGTGTGTGTGTGTGTGTGTGTGTGTGTGTGTGTGTGTGTGTGTGTGTGTGTGTGTGTGTGTGTGTGTGTGTGTGTGTGTGTGTGTGTGTGTGTGTGTGTGTGTGTGTGTGTGTGTGTGTGTGTTGGCAGGGGGATGCACTATGTCATTTATCTTCATGATACAGCCTGCCCACTACTGACACACACACACACACACACACACACACATACACACCCATACACTTAAATGAAGAAAGAATAAGTTTAATGTCTTCATTAGAGGTTGTTTCCTGCACCAACGTCTCTGTGCACAACATTGTTTTGGAAATAATTCCAATTACAGAAAATGATATATATATATATGTATATATATATATATATGTATGTATATATGAGCCATAAGGGACTTGGATGAATGGATGTGGAGATTTAGCTGAATGGAGAAGAGACTCTAGTAAAGTAGTAAAGATAAAAAAATGTTTCCCTTCCAAGCACAGAAGTGGAGAGAGATGTCTTTCAGGTGAAGCGACGAGACCAACCTGCCGGTAGCACAAAGACAAAGCTACGGCTGAATGATTCATCCTTTTTCATTTTCTAAAGCGGATTTTTCAAATTCAGCTTTTACTCAATGAATCAACCAGCATCTTCAGCTGTGTCCAGTTTTCTGGGGGTAATTCACACAGTTAATTAACAAGGACGGAAAAGAAAGTCTCGCTGCATGATGCTGTCTGTCATATTTACACTTTTAACACATAAAAAAAATAAGGACACAGGAATAATCAAGAGCTCTTTTCTTTTTCGGCGTAAGCTCTGGCAAACTGAATTGAAAAATCACAGGTGAGATATTTTTCTTGTAATCACTCGACCGCCGCTAAAACCAATAATCTGTGACATTAATAAACTGCCGCACCGGAGCGATTCGACTTACAGCCAAAACATGGTGGCTGAAAAGACAACGACGAATCAAAACCTTCAGATCAAGAGAAGAGAGACAACAGGCCGCCGCCCACACGGCCTGATTGACAGGCGAATCTCGAGGCGACACAAAGGATGTCGCAGAGTAAAACAATAAATGCTCCTCGTCTGGCAAAAGTTTGTCTGGCCCCTTGTTGTTGTGGACACCTGACAGAGATTTTACATCACTCCTCTTTTTTCTTTTTTTTAAATCTCTAACCTGAATTGTCACGTTGATGTCGTAGAAAATGAATAAATCCAAATAATATCCAGCCTGGAAACAAACACGTGCTTGGCAGACGACAGCGTGTGATTTTCTATCAGCGCTCAGATGAGAATCTCTCTGCCCGCTCGGGTTATTCCCGCTGCCGCGTCCGGGGAACGACCCGACCAATGGCGGACGTTCCCGCTTTTTGAAAAACCTGCAAGCCGAACCTGTGTCCTCCTCGCCGCTCGGCTGTGGCAACGGCGAGCGAACGCTCCGCCGCCGTCCAAGACAATTATCTGCTCTAATGGATTCAGTTGGGACGGGGGGAGGGGGGGGGGGGGCGAACCCGAGACGTGAGGAAGGATTCATTTCTTTCTCTTACCTGAAGCGTCCAATTATATCGGCCTTAACCAGGCGTTAGCGGGCCCCAATTAGAGAGCAGCTGCAGGTGGATTTTAATAGGAGTGTGTGTGTGTGTGAGTGTGTGGATTCTACAGCTCATCTCTCATGTGTGTCCTTCTCTTTTCTCTCTCTCCATATTTATATTTCTGCGTGCCTCGGCGCCGGAGAGAGTTGCCTGGTTATAGGCCAGCTCTGCAGGGTCGGCCACGAAGCGGCTTTGATTTCCGGAGAGTCGCCGTTGTTGATGAGGATTTGGACGAGAGGGTGACATTGGTGGAGTTTTTCCTTCTTTCTCCACCAAACCAACCCGCGGACTGTGCAGATCTGCGAAGTGCCGCGAGCTGGACCACGTCCTGCGTTAACAGGATTAGAACATCAGCCAAAACGCCCGTCAGAGATGCGGCATTGTTTGAAGCCCGTCCACTCATCCCTCTCGCCGTTCTCCCAACTGACAATTTGTTCTTTTATTGCGCTGACAAGCTCAGAATGCGTTCTGTCTTCCTTCCCATCCCCGCTGTCACTCAGCGGCTCGATTGACGCGCATAAATTATACACATTAAGGCGCCATTTTAACAGCTGCACACAAAAAGGTGGAGGAGGGAGGGGAAGTAGACAGAGAGGTGCAGTATGTGTCCCCATGACACCCGGAGGCCTGCGCCGAGCGGTAATTGCAGCAGAGTGCAGTTAATGTGGGTCGGCGGTTGAGTGGAACCTGAGGGGGTCAAGGAAGGAAGGGATGGAGGGAGGGAGGATGGAGGGAGGGAGTGAGGATGGAGGAGGGAGGATGGAGGGAGGGAGGAGGGAGGGAGGGAGGATGGAGGGAGGAGGGAGGATGGAGGGAGGGAGGAGGGAGGGAGGATGGAGGGAGGGAGGATGGAGGGAGGAGGGAGGATGGAGGGAGGGAGGATGGAGGGAGGAGGGAGGATGGAGGGAGGGAGGAGGGAGGGAGGGAGGATGGAGGGAGGAGGGAGGGAAGATGGAGGGAGGGAGGAGGGAGGGAGGATGGAGGGAGGGAGGATGGAGGGAGGAGGGAGGATGGAGGGAGGGAGGATGGAGGGAGGAGGGAGGATGGAGGGAGGGAGGAGGGAGGGAGGGAGGAGGGAGGGAAGATGGAGGGAGGGAGGAGGGAGGGAGGATGGAGGGAGGGAGGATGGAGGGAGGGAGGAGGGAGGGAAGATGGAGGGAGGGAGGATGGAGCTGCAGCCTCAGAGGAGTGAGTAAATGAAAACGAGAGATGAGGCTTCATGCAGTTACTCGTGTGAAGCTTCTACCGGCATCATTCTGTAAAACAAATCTTGTATTCACTACTCTGTGATACGTTCTTGTCGGAATATGAGTGCCGCTAGTTAACGCCAAGAGCTTCAGTGTACAAACTTCCGTCTTCTCCAAAAGATCCCCGTCGTCTTTGCGACAGAGACCAGACAGTAATACTACCTGGAACCACTAGGGGGCACAACATTTGTCTGTTGCCTCTTTAAATTCTAGAACGCAGGGAAAAAAGCAGCATGTGTCGGAGATCGTCTCTGAAACACAGGAACATCCTCCGACGCATACATGCACTGAAACAGACTAATGAAAGTCTTTTTAAGTAGATTAGTTGCTGCTTTAAACCAACGTGACCCACGCACCTCGTCTGTGTCCGGGGAGGCCGAGATGTTCCCTTTAAATGAAGGATTGCAATGAAATAAAAAATGAACCATAATGACTTAAAAGTATAAGGCGAGTGGATTTGTCAGGACGGCCCCTCAGAGGCGTCGTGCGCCCGGACCGGACTGACCGCCACGACCAGACAAGGGCAACATGGCCTGAACCGGTGCCACGGGTTTAAAATGAAAAAGAAGCCGGCGTCGACCTCACATACGGAATTCTTGAGCCCCCCGATCGCAGCCTCCTCGACACGCCACGGGGGTCAGGCTCTCTGCAGCCCTGCTGTCGCCAGCGCGGCGAGGGCCGGAGGTCGACCCGTTGAGGGTGAGGGTGTCGACAGAGCCAGCGGGGGCTTCGCTCAGTCAAAGGCCCCCTTCAGCAGCCATGAAGCATTTATGAACAGGCATCTCCCTCCTCTGCTTTCTATTCCGCTCACAGCACCGCTCATCCCCTTCCCCTCTTCGTCTTCGTCTTCTGTCCTCGCCTTGCTCGCGCTTTCTCACTCACACACTCACACACACACACACACACTCACACACACACACATCAGCGTCTAATAGATTTCCTCCCTTCAGTCCGAGTGTGTGTGTGTGTGTGTGTGTGTGCGGAGAAACACTCTCCGCTCTGAGCCCTCGCGGCCTTCAGGTAAATGTTTGTGCTGCGAAGACAAAAAGTGACGCTTGCGCGCGCAAGTCGGCAGACAGAGCTTATTCACGCTGGGTCCGCGGCACTTTGTCTTTTTCCTTCACCTGTTCAAGGTTGTCCTGCAGGTGTGTTTCCCCGCGAATCAAAAGAAACGCACACGTGCAGACGTTCGCTAAAGATAATGTGTGTGTGTGTGTGTGTGTGTGTGTGTGTGTGTGTTTGTGTGTGTGCTCTGTAAGTGTGTGAGGCGCGAGTGTGTTGACTCTTAAACAGGTTGAACTGGAACACTGCAGGGAATATCTTTGTGTGTGTGTGTGTGTGAGGTCCGCTCCTCTGCTCTTTGATCCCTCGTCTTGACAGCCCACCACCTGGGACGATCCGCCACACGCCGCCGCATGGCTCCCGGGCCCCGGCTACGCCGCGGGAATCACAACACATACACACACACACACACACAGTGGCTAACGCGGCGCTTACAGCCAGCTCCTCCCCCTCCGCCCTTTGCACATAATGTGCTGTCAGAATTGCTAATGCTAACACCAAAAGGCTAACCCTCCCCTCCATTTCTAGATATGCAAAAAAATGCCACAGGAATCATAATTCACACTGCTCGGGATATCGGCTAACTGCTGCTGGGATTGCGTATCGCACACACAAGGGGCCAGAAAACTTGGAACACGGGTGCAATTTGAATTATGATTTTGAATTATAATGTACAATTTGCATGGAAATCATGACGCCAGCTCGTTTTTACATGTACAAGTAGTCAAAAAGTTGACTTAAAGGGCCAGTACGTCATTGTTTTGAATGATAAGTTGCAGTTGTAAAGGGGAAAATCTATATTTTTTAAATTTTTCATTAGAAAAAATCCACGGAAAAAGAGCCGTTGGTACACGTGTTGTTTAGTGACTCGAGTCTGGAGCGTGTGGCCGTCGGGTTTTGGAGCCGAAGACGTCACATGACCTCACAGGTGAGCAGACCTTGAGGAGGGAGACAAGTCTTTCGTACAGTTCTCTAAAACGTTGAGTATTTGTACGATGTCGAGGGAAACTATGACACCTGTTCTTCTGGCCGACACGTCTCTGAAAAGACTTCCGTGAGAGTTTTTAAAGAGCGACAGAGTTTGGTGAAGTTGCTGAGTTGTAAGTAATCCTTCAAAACAGTAACGTTGAGGCGCAATACCATTTTTAATGTCAAAGTAATGATTTCTAATTTTAGGGTCGTGCATTTCATTTTGTTTCTCTCTTTGGAACGACTGTTTTTCCTCGAGCATCTCAAATCTTCACGGGTATTCAGTTGTATAACGCTCTGAATGACACTTGTCCTCTGCCAGAATCTTTCCATGTTTCCTGTGTTCAGACTCACTAAAGTCCAGTGTTTTTTTTTGTATCATCTCGACAATGAAACAGAGATGAGATCTCCAGTACGAGGAAGCAGCCCCTTCACCACTAAGCCCCGTGCGCGCGCGTCTGTGCCACATCAGTTCAGTGACCTTAATGGAGCGAACTGTAACAGCGATAGTCTGTTAGTCATGACTAATTTCCCCCTCTTATCTCTTTGCCTTTAACCGGTGAGAAGAAAAAAAGTCTCGGTGGTAAATTGACAGCAGAAGCCGAAGCCGGGGGCTCGGGGGGTTTAGCGGAGTGACACTCGGAGCTGCCTTTTTAATGCGCGAAGGTCGTGGAATAAAACAACCCACTAAGCTGGGAGTGATCCCCCCACTAATACACAGGCACTGCGGCGTCTGAATCGCAACACCAATCACGTCGCCCGAGCCGCCAGGCTAAGGGCCAACTCCTCGGCAGCGCTGGCACCCGGCGGACGCCGCAGGAATGCAGATCCATCCCGCTCCCGGCCTCATCAAAGGGACTGTGGGATGTTCGGATTGCTAAACCCGCGCCAGATGCTCACTGTTGGATTTCACTAAGATGCACTGCGGGGCACAGTGTCACGGGGGCCGATGTCTGCGATACGGACAACAAGCGCCGCCGCCGCCGCTCACACCGAGCTCATTGGTGTCAACGACACAATGGGGGGAGGACGAACGGAGCAGATGTGAACCGGCGGCGCCGCTCGGCCTCGTCTGCCCGGACGAATAAATACACGTGACAATGAACGGATGAGCAGAAGGTCCGAGCATATGAACCGGCAGCCACCGGAGCGGCGTGCTGTAGTTCTGCATTGGTTTAATGCAAAAAAGATCAGTGTGTGTGTGTGTGTGTGTGTGTGTGTGTGTGTGTGTGTGTGTGTGTGTGTGTGTGTGTGTGTGTGTGTGTGTGTGTGTGTGTGTGTGTGTGTGTGTGTGTGTGTGTGGGGGGGGGGGGGGGGGGGGGGGCCTCTGTGGCCTCAGGGAACACTTAGTAATTATCTGGCAGGTATTTATTGAAAAGTCAAAAGTTAAATCACTTGTCAGTCAGCAGCAGTTCAACAAGCCACTTCGAAGCAGAGCACGGTTTGTTCAAGTGCAAACAAGTTTTTCGCAGGTCAGCGGCGTCTGTCGCCTTCCAACAAGACGCTTCCTGGTTCAAACATGATGGGATGCCGGGTCCTTTGTTTTCCATGTTGTCCGTGACCTCAGTGACTGTCAGTTCTTATTATTTCATATACAAGTGAGAGTGCGCATGATTAATAAATCAAAATGAATACTTTCTTGAGCGAATTAGAAACTGTTGTTACACATTATCCACGGATTAATAAAGAGGCAAACCACTTCCTCCATCACCTACTCGCCGTCGCAGCGTGCGAACTCTTCCTCGAGGCTTCGAATCGCCGGCGTTGAAACGAACCCGACGCCTCGCTCGCTCGCTCGCTCGCCTTCAGCCGGGATGTTTGGTTCCTTAACATTCACTCAGCGTCCCGCCGGTGTCGACAGGTGACGCCGAGCGAGATGAATAGAGACTATGCTCTTTGTTGCTCCTCATGCTCATCCCTCTCTCTCCCTCTCTCTCCCCAGGCTGCTGTTTTGTCACGTTTTACACAAGGAAAGCCGCCCTTGAAGCCCAGAATGCACTGCACAACATAAAGACCTTAACAGGGGTGAGTGTGTGTCCTCAATTCTCCTCTGCACGTCTTTCTCTCCCTCCTCTAATCACATACTAACAGCGTTGCCCCGAGGCGGCTCCGCCCCCACCTGTGTGTGTGTGTGTGTGTGTGTGTGTGTGTGTGTGTGTGTGTGTGTGTGTGTGTGTGTGTGTGTGTGTGTGTGTGTGTGTGTGTGTGTGTGTGTGTGTGTGTGTGTGTGTGTGTGTGTGTGTGTGTGTGTGTGTGTGTGTGTGTGTGTGTGTGTGTGTGTGTGTGTGTGTGTGTGTGCGTGCGTGCGTGCGTGCGTGCGTGCGTGCGCGCGTGCGTGCGTGTTCACGAGGGAAGAAGCACATGTTAAAGTTTTTTTCTTCTTCTTGTAAACAAAAACATTTTTTTCTCCTTTTAAACTTTCCATTTCTGTTTCCTCACTACGGGGAACACGCTTGTCTCTGAGCTCTGTCTTCATACGCCTCCGTTTGTGATGCTGCCATCAAGGCAGCGCTCGCTCTCTCCCTCTATATATGTATATTTTTAAAAAGGAGTTGACGCTGTGTCACCTGTCAGTCAATCTCCCATCCTCGCTTTGCTCAGAAAGATTCTGTGTCTCTCCTGATAACCAACGAACGTCCCGGTCAATAGTCCCGAGGTATGTGTCGCCCTGGAGCTTGGGACATTTTACGATCGGCCATCGGCGAGTTTGCAAGTCAATGCACCGATCCGATACGACTTCTTTAAAACAGACCCACTAGGTTTGTTTTCATAAGCTGTGACTGCACGTTAATATTTTTTGGGGGACTTTATTCCTAGATTGATTTATTTTTTTTTTATTTGACTGTCAATTTAGTTAATAAGAGAAGTTCATTCTCTGTATGTATCCAACGGTGTTTAACCTGAGACGGACCACACAACAATAATAGTCACCATAACTTCATACAGGATTCGTCGCAAATACCTTTATATAAGTTGTTATTTTTTTAAATGCACCGGTATCCGGTCGGAAACGCAAAAGTCCAGGTATCAGAATCGGCGTCTCTACGTTCTACCCTCCTCCCTTTTCTTCCCCCGCCTGCAGACTCCCTGCCCCGCGTCGAGCTCCGTGTTCCCCTCCATTAGTAGGCGATGCGTCTCCCTTTGAATTGTGGGAGTAATTGATATGGCCAACAACCCCCCACCCGCCCACCACCCCCCTCCGGCTACGCTCTTTGCTCATTCCACCCGAGGAAAAGGGCAACTACCTGGGACCTGTTCAGACGTGTGACTCGTAAGGAGAGATGTGCGACGCCACGCTGGGCTTCGCCTTTAACCTTTTCAAGTTGCACCGTCTCCGCGTCATCCGCAGAATCTCTCAGAGAGCCCGGGGGCTCGAGTTGCCACCACACACCCACCGAGGGTGATCGTCGGCCGTCGTGGCAAAGATGAGCTCGCCCGGCCGGACGGAACAAACGTCTTTTTAAGAGAGAACTTTGGGTCTCTGAGTTAGACTGATAATCTGAGTGAGCCTTTTCCTCTCCAACAACGCCGTCCTCGCACAAAGTGAGGGAGACGTGGCCTCACCTCCTCTTGCCGAGGAGGAGGAGTGAGCTCGGCTCTGTCAAGTGTCACGACCGCCAGCCGGTGCAGAGCGGAATAAAGAAGCGAAAGGCTTCTGAGAAGGACACAGAGAAGTGCGGTTACAGGAAGAGAAGCTTGAAGTTTTATCAACATTCCTTCGTCGCTGCCTCTGTTAGCATGTGAGGAGAGTTTCGACTGACGTGGTGGATCACAGTTTGTTGCGATTACTGACTTATTATATTCTCATATTACATATATGTCGTGAGCCAAGTCCTACCGTACGTTTGCCTCATCACCCTGTGCTGTGACACGTGTCACATCTGTCTGTGCTCAAGACGCTCGGTGACGTTATCATCTGACAACATCAGGTTCGCAACAATCAGAGATGTTCCCATTCCGTTACCAGGATCAGGAACGTGTCCGATCCGGCGCATCGGCGTGTACGACACCAAGTAGTTTCACATCTCTTTTCCCAGAAAGCACCTCTTCTTCTTCTTCTTCTTCTTCTTCTTCTTCTTCGCTGCTTCAAAACAGCGGGTACAGAAGTGATTCAGGGTTTTGTAGCGTCGGCCAAAGCTAAAAAAAACCTCAGCAATTTGGTCATAAATCACCCTGGAAAGTTACATCTCTTTCTTTCCTGCAACCGACTGACTGAGACTCTTCTCATGGACCAACAGCTCGGTCATAATCACACACAAGTGTTTGCATGTTCCTGCTTCGTCTGGACACGTGTTTGGTTGTTCTTGCTACGAAGCAGTGCGACGATGCCGCCCGTTCCCCCCCCGTGGCCCAGGAGAGCGATACGGGACTCTCACTCTTTCTGCCCTGGGTGGATATTGAGAAGCCCCCAGATCCCTTCCGCTCGGGGCTCTTGGCCGCCTCGCCCGCCTCCCCTCCTTGGCCGCGCCGACTACACCTGGAGTCTCATCAATGGAGCGCCGGCGCTCGCGCCTACACCGCGAAACCCCGCGGGCGCTGCATACGCGGGATTTTACGCCTCCGGATTCTGGATTCTGGAGTCGAGCTTGTCGTCTTTTGCACAGAGTCGCCGTGTTAATTGCTCGTGGAATAGGTGTGTTGAATGTTTGAGAGTTAGTCCCTTATCCCCTGGTTGGAGGTGTGAAACATCCCCGGGGAGGAAACACGCCGCAGCAGTCTTCAGGATTACGGGGACATGAAATCGCCTTCTTCTACACCGTAACACCCTCGCTCTGTTCTGAGCGCTCAGCGCTGCTCCGCTCCAGCTTCACTACCAACTACCAACTAGTGTGGTTTGTAGAAGCTGGTAGTGGTGTTGGTTTGGTGTCAGACGCGGTGGAAACATGAAGAAGTCACGGGTTCTTCAACCTTCATCAAAAAAACTGAACCTGTGTGAACGTCGTTCACTCCTGAGATCTACGTCGGCGTTAGAAGACAATATGACGTTACATCAATTCTTCAATTACTGAAGCTTTGATTTTAAAACAAACAACTGTGAGATGAAATTCTTCGCCGTGGATTTTGACTGCGTCGGTAAAACTCATTTCTGTTCTCGGCGGAGCGGAGCGGCGTCGGAGAGGAGGTGAAATTAAAACTGTCCGTCGCGACTGAGACGACATTGATCAGCAGCAAAATAATCACACCGCGTCATATTCATCACGTCGGGTTTCTGGACGGCGCTGACCGGCCGGCGTCCATGGTTTAAAATCACAATAATAATAAGTCGGATGTGGTTTTAAACCTAATACACAGTCCACTCACTGAATCGATAGTGACATAATGACAGATGATTTAAGGGGCTTGTGTCGGGTTTTGTTTCTAATACTTTTTACCGCAGCTTAAAATAAAACGGGGGCAGGACGAGGTGAGGAGAAGAAAAAGAACCAGACGGTGAGGAGGCTGAATAAAAGGCTGAACGAGCGAAGACAAAAGGGAGAGAGCGGACACGGGGTGACGGGCGGACGGACAGGAGAAAGGTGGCGCGGAGCGCTCGAGCGCTCGAGGGCAAAGCAATAAGCGGGCGGCAGTTAAAAACCAATACCTGCTTATTAACTTCCACCACTCTCCTGGCTTGTAAAAAGCCTGCGGAACAATGTTTGTGTTGGCACTCTGCCCCTCGCTCGCTCGCTCCATCTCTAAAGTCCAAAGGCCCCCGAACAGGGAGAGATGCAATCAGAGTGGAAAAAGCTGGACGGGGGCCAAACCGGAGAGAGGGGCCCGAGAGGTGTTGGCGGCGCCGACTGGCAGCCATGTTGTGGCGGAGGGAGTTGAACGGCTGCCGGCGCTTGTTTTCACTCTTTCTTCTTGAGGACGACATTGAAAACGTTGGTCTGTGTGTTGCATCCGTCCCGGTGCGACGCTCTGCGAGGTGATGGTGGTGACGAGAGCGAAGGACCCGAGCGTGTTTCCTCTCTCCCACGTCTCTTCTCCGTCTCTTTCCACCACTCTGCCGGAGCATGTACATGACATGTGGGTTCTTTTGGCAGAAAGTGTATATGTCCGTGTCAGGTCGTACTTCAGCGGTGAAGTCATGGTTCTGCGGCGTTCGCATGCAGGTCAGAACAGGGACTGGTTGTTGTGTTCATGAGGCTTCTTGGTCTCTTTCAGTTTTACAGATGCCCAGATTCATGTTAGTAGATTGGTTCCTGAGAGGACAGCAGCTCAGAAAAGCTTTTGGTTGATGCAGAATCGCTGGAGAATAAAAGATTTCAGTTTTGTGCGGCTACTTTCCTACACACTTTGGTTTCTGCATCAATTTACCAAGAAAGAATTGACGCGTTAATTAATTGGCGCTAAGCTAGCGGTTCCCGCTTCCAGCCTGTGTGCTAAGCTAAGCTAGCTGTTCCTGTTTCCAGGCTTTGTTCTAAGCTAAGCTAGCTGTTCCCGCTTCCAGTCTTTGTGCTAAGCTAAGCTAGCTGTTCCCGCTTCCAGTCTTTGTGCTAAGCTAAGCTAAGCTAGCTGTTCCCCCTTCCAGTCTTTGTGCTAAGCTAGCTGTTCCAGCATCCAGTCTTTGTGCTAAGCTAACTGTATGCTAATGGTATCTTGATATTTACAGTACCATAGGCTTTAATCTATCTTCTCATCTTACTGTCCTGTAGAAAACAGGAGCAAGCTGTTCCTTTTAAAATGGTCTAAGAACAATTGTCTAAAAAAAACGTTCATTACTGCTGCACAACGGACACTTTGGTCAGTCATTTTAGATCCTATTCTCTATCATTTATTTCACTCTTAAATGTCAAATGTACAGACGAGAGGACAGAAAGTACAGTTTAACGTCTTCTCTGCAGGAAACTTAAGCTTTTTATCTTGTGATTTTATTTTTAAATGTCACCCGCGAATCACTAAGACCACACTTGCAGACAACCCTGCAGCAATAAAGTTTAACTTTGGACAGAAGCAGGAAGGAAAATCAAATAAACCTCCGCTCCATGAACGTTTCTAATAAATCAGGTTTTTATTATGACTTTCATGTCGTATTTCATTTAATGACACAGCAATAAATTAGTACCCAACATTTTTTTTTTTTTAAACTACCACTTCCATCCTGTGGATGTGGATTTTTTAAAATTATTATTATTCATTCATTACTGACAAACACATTTCTAAACATGCTCACTCAGAGTCAACATCACTGTATTCAGTTCGTCCTCCCTCATGACGGCGACACGTCACTAGAATCAGAAGGTGGATTCATCCATTCAAAGTCAAGAGAAAAAATATATATATTTTTTAAATTCTTATAAAAATAATAATGAGGCATGTGCTCGCCGTACGTACACATGGAGTCTGCTCAGTGGAGACAAGAACAACAGCTTTCATTGAAGTTGTTTCTAATGACCTGCTAATGAAGTTCTGGGGGGAGGGGGGTGTGTGTGTGTGTGTGTATGTGTGCGTGCGTGTGTGCGTGTGTGCGTCTATCGTGGAAAAACATGCCCCGTACCCCCGGAGCGATTTAAAGCCATAAGACCCGAACCCCTGCAGCACAGACTGATCTGCACCCCTGCATGACTCTTTAACACACACACACACACACACACACACACACACACATCTTCATTTTATGTGCACACATGCATATGCCTCAGCACAGTCTGACTTTATTGCATTACTTTTTCTTTCTTCTTTTTTATTTCCCCCTCCTGAGCCACCTCGCACCCTCCCCGCTAACACACACACACACACACACACAAGCACACACACACACACACACACACACACACACACACACACACACGCACACACACGCGCGAGCAGCAGCACGAGGCGAGTTAAAGCCTGTCAGACCGCCTGTCAGACAAGGTTGTTTGAGATTTTCCACTAAATTGAACTCTTTCATTAGTGGCTGACAGATGTCTAAATGCCCGGTGTCTCCTCCCCACTCCCCCTCCCTCCTCCCCCCGCCCGACGCCCGCCAACAAGAAGGGCCCCGGGGCCGCTGTTCCCCGTCTGAAGCCGGGTGAGGTGGATGGAAACATGGAAAGATGAAGGGAGGGCGGTCGAGAGCTAATCTAGGACGTGTCCTCTGGAGCGCCCTCCAGCTTGGAGGAGTTCACTCCTTCAACCTTGTTTTTCTTTCTTCTCTCACCCTCTCTGCCTCTTGCCCTCTCTCCATCCCTCCCTCTCTCTCCCTCGTCTTCCTCTTTTGTCCTCTTGCATCTCTCCTCCTCTTTTTTTCTCTCCCTCACCATCTCCCTTTCTCTTTGAGAGAGAGAGAGAGAGAGAGAGAGAGAGAGAGAAAAAACACGGATGAAAAGCTCTTTGATTCACAGTTTCTCTCAAGGATATTTCGTTCTGACAGCAAAGGCGGAGCGGGGAAGAGGGGGGGGCAGTTGGGGTGGTTGTGTGTGTGTGTGTGTGGGGGGGGCTTCAGACACGATCAGTCGAACCCCGTCCTCCGTGTGGGCGGATCAGAGCATTTGTCGAGCGCCAAGTTTGATAAGAAGCGTGGGGCTCATTAGAAGCTACTGTCGCACTGAGACCACTCACTCACACACACACACACACACACACACACACACACACAGGTCCCCACCTCCCTTACCTTTCTGCCGGCGAGATAATTAGCGATGCGCCGCTGCCAGAATTCCAGGCGCACACGCGGTTGGTGTGTGTGTGTTCGTGCAACTCATCAAAGGCCCCGTCATCAAAGTGAGCGCGACCTGCAGCGAGGTTACGGCTTAAAAGCGGCAATTTTCGCATCCAAAGACACAAGTCACCTAATCGGTCATTTTATAATTTCTCGCTTGACGGACGGAAGCGGCAGACGAGCCGGCGCACACGGACATTAAGTCATAATGGGAATTAATAACTTTTTCAAATGATGTGAGAAAAAGCATATTCTTTTCATGCCAAAAGCCCCCGTGGTCGCGAGACTCCGACTGTTCCAGCCTTTCAAAGGAAGGTGGGTGTGTGTGTGTGTGTGTGTGTGTGTCGAGGCTGTATCGCCGTGGCTACGCTGCTCACACTCGCAGGCCCGCCGTGTTTACTGCAGCTCGTGATGAAATACATTTTTATTTCACTCATGTTCTGGATATTTTGAAAAGGGGGAAACTTCTGATATCTGCTCGTCTGCTTCTGATCACATTGTACTAAGAATGAGTTTGTTCCAGTCTCATTGTTGTTGGTTTTATTAATCATAGTAGATCAATATCCTGCTAAAAAGTCATTGTGATCTATGATGCGTCAATTCATGTTTAATTTACCAACCGTTACTTTCAACTTTTGAATTTGAGGAGAAACTAACTCACTTAATACAAATGAAATGAAGAGGAGCTCAGACGACGACATCGAGTCACAGTTGTTTTTATGCTTCTTGCAGAGCAGACTAGTCGAGAGTTTCTCCCGGCGAAAGGTCGGGAAGTGTGTGCGACCTCCCTGAACTGCACAGCGATCCGACGACTTAGACAGTCGTGAACTTGGCATCAACGTCCTGTCAGCTCATTGTTTGTGTCTGTGAATCCACTGTGAACCAAAAAAACACGTCTGATCCTGTTCGGCTGCAGAGAAGACCGAGCTGATCCTGGCGTCGATCGATTCCATAATAACAACGGAGACATAATCAGATCCATCGTCGCAACAGGCGTCGGCCTCGTTCATCAGCCAACTGATACCAGGCCAAGTGTGTGCGTGCGTGTGTGTGTGTGTGTGTGTGCGTGCGTGTGTTCAGCAGAGCCCTTGTCAGTAGTCGAGCGAGGGCAGGAATGCGTCGCGTCCACAGCCCGTCAGTCGACGTGCGTTGTTTGCTCAGGTGCGGGTCCGTCACACGTGTCGCTGCTCCATCACAAAAGGCCCCGCTCGCTGCAACCTTACGAGGCGGGCGAGAGGGACCAGGTAACTCCCGCTGACTGACGGAGCGGCTCACTCACGGCTGGAAAAAAAAAACCTGACCAGGGTGGTGCCGAGCTCGGAGAACAGCGGGAATATGAAAGTGAAGGATGATGAGTGTCTCATTCACTAAGTCACGTGTCATTAAATATTCATGTGCTGTAGCCTGGAGGGTATGATGCAACAAGCTGAAAAGGTCAGAGGTCGGACAAGTGATTCATAAAAGAAGGCCTGAGATGAGACGGCCTGAGATGAGACGGACTATTATTATGTTTTATATACATATATATGTATATGTGTGAGGTCATTTAAGTCCAGACAGAAACAACAGTAGCTCATTCATCGCACACACACATGTACACACAAGCGTTCCCACAGCAGTGTCATTACAGAGGCTCATTATCAAAAGCAATTCAATTAAAGGCCGTAATTGCTGCAGCGAAGCTTCGGAACGCGAACGCAAACATGACTGAAGGAAGACAAACCTCATCGATGCACCGACCCTCCGAGTGCGTGCGTGCGTGCGTGCGTGCGTGCGTGCGTGCGTGCGTGCGTGCGTGCGTGCGTGCGTGCGTGCGCGCGTGCGTGCGTGCGTGCGTGCGCCGGTTATTTAACGAAAGAAATATTAATCGCTTGTTTCACATTAACTTCCCTAACCCCTCGTTTCTCTCGGCGGCGGCGGCGGCGTTTAAGCGTAGTGACTCATCGTGGGGAGAGAGGGTGACTTTTAAATGCAAAGCAAACTGTGTTAAACACTTAGAGAAGTGAAGTTGATGCTAAATCCCTCAATCATTCCGCTCACACACACACACACACACACTTGCGTTGGGTTAATTGTTCACTGAGCCAAGTGAAGTGGAGATGATGTCGGCTAACTGAGCTGTTTCTATAAAAAATCTTAAGAGTTTCTATTAGTAAAAGAAGATGCACAGAAACGATCCGTCACATTCAAATATCTGCTGTTCTGGCGATTGTCACTTGTTTATTGATATTTATCGAGTAGCATTTACACACGTCTCTTTTTCCAGTGTGTAATCAATAAGCAAAATTAAATCGACATCCCTGAACACCGTCTGCACGTGACGTGATGACGGAGTCTGTACTGGAAAGTGTTTGTGTTATTGGCGATCGTCACCGTTTGGAGGTCATGCGTGTGCTGTTAGTGTGCGTGTGTGTGTCTGTGTGTGTGTGTGTGTGTGTGTGTGTGTGTGTGTGTGTGTGTGTGTGTGTGTGTGTGTGTGTGTGTGTGTGTGTGTGTGTGTGTGTGTGTGTGTGTGTGTGTGTGTGTGTGTGTGTGTGTGTGTGTGTGTGTGTGTGTGTGTGGGGTGGGTTTCGGCCACCGATACTGAATCCCGACTGTGAGGGCCATCTGTCTGACTTTGACCCTGCAGCTCACCGTCACATCTTCAGAGAGGAGGGAGGAGAACGAGTGTGTGGTTGCCGTCTGTGTGTGTGAGCGAGACACTGACAGAGAGAGAGAGTTTGGGCTTTGATACCTTGCAGTGTGTGCACTCTGCAGTTTTTTGGCACACACACACTCTGGTCATACGAACCTGGCTGTTGCTCTGTAGATAAAAACTGCTGGCACACATGCACATCACGCACGCACACACACATTTCTATTCCCAGCGTGAGCCTCGAGTTTGTCCTCCGGCCCACAGGACATGGCGACCTCTGACCTTCTAAGCACTGGGCCGTTCCTGGAAGACATCAGCAGGTTTAGAAGGAGGCGACGGGCGGATGACGTTGACCCAAGAGGAGCAGCAGTTCACATTTCAGGAAGTGTAGGGTTTCCTGCTCTCGCTGCACAGGGGAGGGAGAGTTTAACGGCCGGCAGTCGCTGGGTGGGAGCACATGGTCCGGGTTGCCAGGTCCCTGCACACGCTGAGGAGATATATATTAAAAAGCTGAAAGGAAAGAGGCGGAGGGGGGGTTGGCGGGTGACATTTCATCAGCTAGTCTAACAAATAGACACCTCGCCTCGGCCAGGAATAGGAGGTGGGGGGTGATTGAAGAGACTGTCCCATAACTGGAAGGTCATAAAATCCATCTTGGCCGCCCGCCGCACTCTGATCCCCGCGGTGTAATGTGGACCGTATGGCCTCACTCATCCGTAAATATCTTCTGGTGATTGGACAGGCTAATCTCGCAGAGCCTCGTCGTCGCGGCGACAGACGGATGGAGGCTCGGCTGCTCGATAGTTCAACATCAACGCTGAATGGAGTGGCGGCGTGAGTCGCGGCGAACAAGCCCACACACTAGTAAAACCTTTACGACCTCAGAGAGACGATATGTTCCTCAAGAGACGGTGGAGGCTAACGGAAACAGAGCTAACGGAAACAGAGCTAACGGAAAGGCTAACGTTTTCTCGTCCGACCGCCTGTATGACAACGCTTGCTAACAGATTTCTTATTTTACTTATTTATTTAATTTTTAAATTTCAAAGATATAGACATACAGAATATTTGGCATTAAGATCTTAATATTAACACTTACAAAACATTCAAGGCACATAAGGATACGTCAAACAAGTGTCAAAAAATAACTAATACATAATATGCAAAATAAATAATGAGAAAATAAAATAATAATAACTTGAATAATAATGAAAAGTCCCTTCGTGCATATGAGGTCGTAGAGGTCGGTCTTCAAATATCTTCAGAGTCATAAGCTCTGAGGAGCGACTTGGCCTGTTTCCTTTTCATGATCTTTAAGGAACTCAGGTCATTTTCAACAAGGTTTCATTTGCCTCCATTTGGATTTGTGGATAAAGAATTTTGCTTGGTGAATCAGCGTTTGCTAACAGATTAGCAATATAACAACTTCATACGGGAATATTCCTCTAATATACTCTAAGAATCAGCGTTTACGGTGAATACAGGCTCATGATCACAATCTAACGTCGATACAGTTGAGTGTCTCAGTCGGGAGGAGGATCTCCACGTCAAGCCGCTTAGAAGTTAATCAAATGACAACTGAGATCGGAGCTAAAGTGAGAAAAAAAAAGTTAAAAACATTATTGCCTCCCCAGTAGAATGAGTGAAAATCAACAAGTTTAATTTAACCCACTTACAAATGAACCGATAATCACCAGCGAATTTCACCCGCGTGTCGCTCGAGAACCATAAATCCCGACAAATCTTATCGCGGGTTAATAAATGTAAACTGCTCGGCGGTAATTGTCGAGCAGCTGAGAGGAGTTGTTATTCTCTGCAAAGTAGTTGTGCGAGAGCAACGGCGGCGGCTCATTACGAGCCAGTGTTAGTGGTGACTTTCAGTTTGGCACATTAATATGTAAATTAAATGTTAATCGATTTTTCAAAAGGTGCACATTTATCATGTGTTTCTTTTTACAGCAGCCAGCGAGACTCAGTCAATCAGAACTGAACTATGCAGTTTATAATAAGGCAATTCAGGTGCTCGGGAGAAAGAAAAAAGAAAAGGTGACACTTTACTTCAAGTGCACATCACGAGCAGATAAAAACACACGCACAAACTTTCTGCGGCGTCACAATCAGAAACATCAGGAAATTGAAATTCCATTCAACTTCCTGTAATGAAGCGTTACAGCTGCCCCCCCGCAAAGGATCCCGCTCTTCATCTTTTCATATTTTTAATAATCATGAGTTGCTCCACTTCAGTGAGAATATTTGTCATAAACACTGTGTGTTCTTGAAAGAGCAGGTGAAGATGAAGATGAGGAGGTCGTGGCAGGACAGGAAGTAGGCGAGGCAGCCGACCGACGAGACAGATACGGTTGTAAAGTTAAACGCCTGCTGCAAACTTTGACTTGACGTCGGGAAGTTTTCTTTCTTCTCTTTTATGAGCCTGAGCGCGGCGAGGACTCGGCACTTTTGCCAGCCTCACGCTGAGCGCATAACGAATGGCAGGAGACGGAGGAGGAGAAGAAGAAGAAACGGCACTGCGGAATTGTGGGTCGGCGGAGGGCGGAGTCTCGCTGTTGTCGGGGCCTCGGCGGGAGAGCGCGCTCAGATCAAACGCGTCGGCAGCGCCCGTCCTCCGTCGGACGAGACCCGAGGAGACGACGCCTGAGAGCCAGACAGAGACTGTACCTGTGTGTGTGTGTGTGTGTGTGTGTGTGTGTGTGTGTGTGGCAGCTCCTGGCAGCGCTCTTCAAGAGGGAATGGCGGCGGCACGACGGATGCTTTCATGGCTTCTGTTTTTTTCTTCTTCTTCTGCGTTTAGAGGACAGACTTTGAGACGGATTAACGAGAACTGACGTGATGTGACTTCCAGGTTTCGCTTTGACATGGCCTCCCTGCTTTTGATGTGGCTCCAACACACACACACACACACACACACTCTCTCCCGTGTCCTTGTGTCAGTTGATACGCAGCCCGGAGGCTTCCTGTCCGCCCGGCGTCTGTGAGGACAAACCTGCGGACGACCAGATTAAACTTTGCTTCGAGGACACGGAAAACATGCGTGTGCTGTAGATCGGCCTCTTCATAAACCAGCATGCTCACTGCGAAGCAAATCAAAATGGCGACGTCCATGCAAGAAGAAGAAGAACTACTCTGTATACAGTTCTTCTTGAGTTCCTCACCACAGACTGGTCACGTGGACGAACGGTCTCTCTCTCTTTCTTTCTCTCTCTCCTGTCTGATCCTCTGTTTGTCTCGTTTTCATTTGTCTCTCGTGTCTGTGTCACTGTCTGGGATTTTAATCTTATTTTACTTTATTCCTGGATTTCAAGTTACTTTCATTTGTTTTGTCTCTTTTATTTTATTTGTCATTTTCCATCGAACATGAGTTGCTTCCTCCTTCCTCCGTGCTTTTCCTTTCCTATACTGTATGTAACTGAAATGCATCGCAAAGCCAGGAATCTGAAAATACCCCCTCGTTGGTTAGTTGAGAAGCTGTGATTTATTTGTGGGATTCGTTTTAATGGCCGAGTCTTTGGATCTGCAGAGTGTTTCAGCTGCGTCGCCTCGCTCCTCCGTCCCGTCTGTCTCCGGTCACTCCGGTGTGTGTGTGTGTGTGTGTGTGTGTGTGTGTGTGTGTGTGTGTGTGTGTGTGTGTGTGTGTGTGTGTGTGTGTGTGTGTGTGTGTGTGTGTGTGTGTGTGTGTGTGTGTGTGTGTGTGTGTGTGTGTGTGTGTCAGGGAGAAGAAGAAGAAAAAAATCAGAGCATGAGGATGATAAGGAAGAGAGCAAGAGAGTTGGGATAAAGGTGTGTGATAGAATTGGGAGATCAAAGCCTTGTGTCACAGCGTGACTGAGCCCATGGGCATTATGGGTAAGACAGGGCGCACTCGTATTGGACACACACTCACACACACACACACACACACAGTCTTATGTGCACACACGTAGACACAGTCCACACACACACACACACACACACACACAGTCTTATGTGCACACACGTAGACACAGTCCACACACACACACACCAGACACACACACACTCCCGGCTGGTATTTGACTCGGAGTGTGATTGATACTGGGATAGATTTGGAGAATCACTGTCATTCGTCTCTCTGCAGATCAAACAGCCACATAATCTCCCGTAAAGGAGAGAGAGATGGAGGGAATAAGAAAAGGGGGACGGGGGAGGAGGAGGGGGAGAGAGGTGACAGAGCCTCCTCATCTGTGAAATGTTTTCTTGTTTTCCATAAAAGAAGAACCCGCCACCTTTTAAAAACACATCCATCATTCGGCTCCATTAAACTGCGTGTTGGGCACATCGGAGGGAGCGAGATCCAATATCTGAAGAGACAAGTATGAATACAAACATTAGACGCCGTTTACACCTGGTGAAAACACACAATCTGAAGAGAAAGACAGGAATAATGATGAAGGAGAGGAGCACAACACCTCTGGAGCAGTGGGGACACATTTAGAGTCCAATCTCAGCTGAAAGGTCACTTGGCTCCGCCTCTTTCTGCTAATGTGGAGGTAAAGTTCCCACGGACCCCAGCAGAGACCCGAGGGTTTGATTCCCACTGGTGCTCATCATGTGTTCCGACACTCAGGAGTGGGAACTATACCCTCCGTCAGCAGCATTGTGTGATGAATTTTGTCTTTTCTTTTCTTCTGTCTCTACAGATGCATCACCCGATTCAGATGAAACCTGCAGACAGTGAGAAGTCTAACGGTGAGTGTTCCCACACACACACACATGCATCAATTGCCTCTGTGAATTTGCTGGGTAATAGCTGCCTCACCCCGCGCGTCTCGCTCGCTCGCTGCCTCGCCGCCAGACGTGACGAGGTGCCGGGCGAGAGAGAGAGAGACCGAGAGAGAGAGAGAGAGACCGAGAGAGAGAGAGAGAGAGACAGAGGGGGCCATGAAGGGGGAAATGCTGATATATATAAATATATTTTCATATGTGTGATGAATTATTAAGGCGCTTTCACAAGGAGGTCAGTTAAAGTTGAATCGTTTTGGCCTGGTGGTGAACCAGCCTCTCTCCCCTGTGGCTGTTCGCTCACACACACACACACACACACACACACACACACACACACACACACACACACACACACACGAGCGCTGTCGCACAATCCGTCCTCGTCCATCGCCCCAGTTCCAAACCACTGCAGATCCAGGTCTGAGTTGATTCCTCTTCTTGGACGGAAAAGTGTTGTTGGCCGTTTCTCCGTGTTTCTCTCATATTGTCAACAAATCCCAGGAAAAGACACGTCGGACCGACTGTGAATGATTTATCACGTCGCTGCTCCCGAGGCCCACAGGTTCCCACCCAAGACGTAAATCTTTAAAACTGACACAGTTTCATTGATGAAGAGGGGAATCTCCCAAACGGCTCGACCTACAAACATCACTCCATGTTGCTCCGGCGCGTTGAGCTTCTGTTGAAACTAATGCGAGAACATTTGACCTTTTAGAACGAGCGGGGAATCGACTAGAGGGGGAAATACATAACAGTTGGGAATAAAAAACAAGGTTTTCTACCACCTGACATTAACACACACACACACACACACACACACACACACACACGTTGCCCCTGACCCCAAGGAAGCGTACTCAAGTCAAAAGAGCCTTTATATGACGGGAAGCTTCATATTTAATGGATGAGAATGTGTAAATCCATGGCCTCAAGTCACGTGTCAGCAAAATATTACAGTTGGAAATATATGCAAGTACAAACAAAAATCATATGTTTGTTTATATATATGCAACTAATAAATCCAGAAATCTCTGGCGACACTACGATTCATCTCGACAGACGCTGACGTGATCGTGTCCAAACCTGCAGGTTGGTTGTAGTTCATGAGGACGTGGATCCGTGAAGTGTCGGCTCGAAGCCGACTGATGCAGCAGAATATTAAAAAATGGCCCCTGGTCGCAGCTGCAGGTTGTTTTCAGAGATGCTTTATTGAAATCACAGAGCAGTGGAACTACTGCTAAATCACTGTCCACTGCAGGGCGACGCAATGACACCGGTGTCCAGCGCGGCAGAGCGGACGTTTTCAAAGACATCATCCGGAAATACACGACTTCGTGAGACACAACGACGACGGCGGAACTTAATAAAAGCCGCAGCTCCTCACAGCCAGACGGGTAGATACGGCGAGGCCCGTACGTCGCACATCCGTCCACTGAACGATAATGACCTTTAATGAACCGCCGCGTCGGAGTCAGTGTAACGCTGACGGACGAGCGGCCGCTCGGAGGAGGAGACAAAGACGCTCAGTGTAGCGCAGAGAGATAACACCGATGGTACAAATCAGTTTTCCTTTCTCTTCTCTCCAAACCTTTTTGTCATTCTTTGTTTTGTTTTTGTGTCGGAGACTAATTTCTGCTTCCGATTCATCCCAGAATGAAAAAGGCTGCAGCACTCGGGATCATCCCGTAGCCGGGTCTTATCAACACCGCCCGCCTGCGCCGCGCCGCGTCCGCAAAACCGGCAAACAGTCAATTGTAACGATATCTCGTCTGCGTTCGCCTCTATCGACACACAGAGTAAATTAATTACATCGCTGTTAGACTTGTGCTAATCTTCCTCTGGAGTGATGCACGCACACACACACACACACACACACACACACACACACACACACACACACACACGCTGTGTACAAAGGAGTTAAGGCTTTTTTCCGAGACAATACTTATCTTGGCAGCGTATCCCGACGTTTTTTGTTTGTTTGTTTGTGTTTTTTTAAACACACAAACAATTCAAATGGCAAAAAAAATAAACAAGTGCGCTATTGATTTCCCAGAGTGCAACAGACCGCTTATCTCTTTCGCCTCGCGGTAAGAGCTGACAGTTTCCTCATTAAAAATGAATTGGATTAGCATTACATTGAATGTGGTGGGAAACACACACACACACACACACACGTTGCTTCTGCGTTTGCTTCTCTGAGCTTAATTCTCTCTCACACACACACACACACACACACACGTTAAAACACACACAGCCCCGAGTTTCTCCCGTTCCTGGAGATTGCACCTGAGAAGGAGGGATTGTGTCAGCGGAGGAGAAGGTGAGAGACCCGAGGGGCCGGAGGAGGAAGAGGAGGAGGGAGGAAGAGGATGAGAGAGGACGAGCAGTTGGTGTTGGAGCGATAATGAGACATTGATCAGAGCGTGATGAAACACACCGCCTCTCCGTCTCTCCTCTCCTTCGTGGCAGCGTCGTGTGATTGTCGTGTTTTTCTTCTGTCTCCTTCTATTTTCTCTCTGTTGTGTTTCTTCTCTTTTCTCTCGTCTTTCTTTGTGTTCGTTGTAATCTCCCTTGAAATCATTCCATTTTTTAATCCCTGTCTTATGTTTTCATTTGGATTCCGGTACAGTGGAGATTCTCTCGGCTTCCTCCATCGTGGTTCCAAGATATTTTTTTTTTTCATTTCTCTGCCGGGAGATCAACGACGTCTGCATAGCTGCTTTCACACTTTTAGGAAATGTTCCGCAAATTTCCCAGAGTTGTGAGACGTGAGAGCGCAAATGTCTGCAAATCGTTGCTCCGGGTATTTTCCATAAATGTTCCCATGTTGACAGTCAACAGAAACTGTGGTCGCGACGTCTGGTTCATTACGTGACTGTAACAAAATGTCCCAGTATTCCTGGAAACCGTTCACACTGTTTCTGTCCGTCTGCCTCTCTTCACAGCGGTGGAAGACAGGAAGCTGTTCATCGGCATGGTGTCGAAGAAGTGCAACGAGAACGACATCCGGGTCATGTTCTCCGCGTTCGGACAGATCGAGGAGTGCCGGATCCTGCGGGGGCCCGACGGACTCAGCAGAGGTGGGTCCTCCGATTGGTCCTCGTGCGGATGTTTCTTCTCTGCTCGATTCAAATCGGCCTCCGGCGGCTTCGTGGTGTCGACTTTGTCTCGTGACTCACAAGAGTCCTGGAGGAAAAGTGTTTCCCTCCGAGCGGAGCGGTGGATGGTGGCAGCTGAGTCCCAGAGGACACATCAAAGTGACTTGATAATAAACAAGAATATATATATGTATATATATATATATATATGTATATATATATATATATATATATGTAGGGCTCATTAATTTTTATTTTTATTTATATCCGTGGAAGACTTTTACCCACACAGATGTTTTTCCTTACTAATCAGCAGCTCACTTTCTCTCCGTTGGAACTGGAAGTTATTTCCTGTGAAGTCTTGTGATCAGTGTCGTCTCGCGGCCGGAAACTTTTTGCAGACGTAAACTCGGAAAATCGGTACTAAACGAAAACCTCAAATGTCGTCTATCTAAACCAAGTGGCTCTGATAGATTCACAGATAGAAACAAGTGAATACGTTTTGAAAAACCGGATAATTAATCTAATAATCTAATAATAATCTAATCTAATCTAATTAATCAAGCGTGACGGACGTCACACACCGAACAAAAAGAAGGATTTCAACCTGCCGCTTCTTGGGAGTCGACCTTTTTTCCTCCAAGGTTTTGAACGAGTCGTGTTTAAGTTGATTAAAAATGAGCTAGAGTGACGTGTGGAGGAGTCACGATTCTCCTTTTGGCTCTACATGTCTCTTCTCCCTCTCCTCCCCCTGTGACCTCCTGACCTCCACTCGTACCCTCCAGCCTCCCCGCCGACTCCAGTTGAGATCATTGTTATTTCCACCAGGCAGGTTTTTCGTTTGAATGTTAAATACAAGAAGCCAAACAAGTGAATAAAATACCTGCAACTGTCCAAAAGTAAGATCAAAGACAAATAAGAATATGACTCACGTTGAAAATCGTTCTGCTTGGTACCAAATGAAAACATATTGTGCTGAGAGTCCCGGCCTTTCGAGAAGCAGAAATTCAAATCAAATCATGATGATTACTGGAAATAAACAGCCGTCCCTCGTCTCCTCGGCTCCTCGGCTCATTTGGGCAGAGGAAAGGAAACGTTTGTGATTTGGCTTCTCTCACACTTGGCAGCAGCTCGTCCATCAATCCCACCTCGGCTCCTGTTCCTCGATAAAACATCATCATCAACCATCTTCCTCCGCACGCACGCACACAACCCCCCCCCCCCTTCCCTTCTTCTCCCCTGTGTGGTTTCTATGTGCTGAGGAGACGGAGCAGCTTTTGAAACTCTCTGTCCTCCTCTTCCTCCTCCTCCTCCTCCTCCTCTTCCTCCTCCTCCTCCTCCTCCTCCTGTCACTCGAGCTGTCGCTGTCGTCGTCGTCACACGGATGTGGATCTGTCGGTCACGTATATATACCTTGTTTTTTTCTGTGCTTGTCGGACGTTATGGGTGTTTTATTGTTCACTGCCGTCTTCCTCCTCCTCCTCAAGAATGCCTCTGTCAAACTAAACTCAAACTCCCATGTTTCCTCCTCCTCCTCGTCTCCAGGCAGCGCCTCCCTCCCTCCCTCCCTCCCTCGTCTCGATAATCGCCCCGGCTGTCCCAGAATCCTCTCTGGCGTCAATTTGTCCTCCTTCCCTCCTTTTTCCCTTCTTCCATCCCCTTTTCAGCTTCTCTCTTTTGTCCTCATGAATATTTCAGACGCGACGGCCACATCCCCTGTTTCTCTGTCGAGCTAATGCGAACCACTTCGGCAGCTGACACCAGTCAAACATCTTGACGCACCCAACCAGCGCTGGAGACGAACGGCTCACTAAGGGTTTTTCTTGGTGCCTGCATCATCTCCCCAGAGGTCCTCGGTCCTCGGTCCCACCAAGCTGCGCCGCCTATTAAATTGCGGTATCAATCAGAAGAAGAGCGCTGCGCCCGCGTCCCGCTATTAATAAAATATGGATCACACCACCAGCGGATGGGCCCGGGGCCTGGGGAGCTACCCTACTTTCATTAGAGGACTGGTTTGGATCTCTGCTGACGACAGGATGCGGCCCGCGAGGTATTTTTAGCCCTTTGAGCCAAGTTCCCATCTCTGCGCCGCGGGAAGGAGAAGTAAAAGAACAAGACGAGCCAACCAACCAACCAGAGAGCTCGGCTTCCACTCTCGAGCTTTGACATTAATGAATTAACGTTCAGTCGCTGAGGAGTTCAGGCTGCAGAAAGTGGCTACAGGAGGAATGGGGCGTTTGGAGACGAGCTCAGGAGTTTCCCCTTCGATGACGTTGACCAGCTTTGTAGAAATACAAGTCGGGACCTGTGGAGTTTCTGGGGCAGAGCGTCTCTGGGACAACCTCCTGGAAACTGAGCGCTGAAATGACAGATTGTGGCTCGTCTGAAATAGAAAGAGTCCCCTGAATCAGTTGTGGGGGGGGGGCCGGGGGGGATGATGACCCCTTTTTCCAAATGTCCTCTCCGCGGCCCGGCAGCGTAAAGGACACATCGGAAATGTTTACGAGGTCGGTGTCAACGGCGCGCGATGACCGTCGGTCTCTTCTGATGAAGTCACTGACGCGGTTTCGTATAAAAGGTGAATGAACGACGTACAAAGGAGGTCGCGCACGTTTCGTTGAAGTCAAAAGCAGGTTTAAGAAGAAGAAGAACAACCGGTTTGACACCGAATACAATCCATGTTGTGAATGATCAAAACTTCTTCTTCTGCCATTTTTGCGTGCAGAGACAAAGTTACCTGACAACTCACAATTTAAAAACTGAGCAGTCAGTTGATGGAGGTGGAACAATGATGTCGTCTATTCCTCCACTCATCACTCCTTCCTCTCTCTCTCCCTCTGTTGTATTATCCCTCCCCTCAATTTCTCCTCTCTGCCCTTTTCATCCCGTCCTCACACCCAGACAGAGTCTGTCTGATGACCCAGGCTGTTAGTTCCTTTTCCTATTGTTGCCAAGCCACGAGTCGGCCAGGCCAACCTGAACGTACGTGTGTGTGTGTGTGTGTGTGTGTGTGTGTGTGTGTGTGTGTGTGTGTGTGTGTGTGTGTCGTGTGTAATCGGTTCAGGCCTGGCTGCGCTGACATGGCTTGGTGAGTTTGTCAGCATATTATCAGCCGAGGGGGGAGATTGTTGAAGCACTTCTCACATTATCTCCTCTGATCGCTCCCTAACCAGCCAGACAAACACAACGCTGCATCACACAACAACCAATAGCACGCTTCCCGCCTCAGGCTGCGTCCCCTGTCCTGATTGGCTGAAATCAGGCCTGGCCACGCCTCCTCCTCCTCCTCCTCCTCCTCCTCCTTCCTCTTTCCCATCTTCCCTGTAGAGATATGGTCCCGGCTCAGCGGCGTCGAGTTCAAATTGCTTCCGTGCACATTGGGAATAATTGATCAATGTTGCTTTCACGAGGGAAGAGAACTCAGGTTCGACTAATTCGCTCTGTGTGAAGGAACGAATGGGAAGAAATTAAGAGACGAGTAGGAAGAGGAGGAGGATGGTGGTTGTCTCAGATGTCCTGTGGTGGGTCGGGGGTCGGGGGTCAGGGGTTAGGGGATGTGGTTGTCATGACACTGTGACCTGTTGTTCCTACAGTCGACTGAGAAACGATGTTGTCCACCTGTGAACTGTTCTCTGTATCAATCTCTGTT